>NW_020449263.1:490680-503818 GCF_003343035.1 Apteryx rowi | reverse complement strand
AACAAGCGGCAAACAACAAGCAACAAAAAATATATAGAAGAAATACGCAAATATATAGAAGAAATACAAAGACACCCACAAAGTTGATGAAACAACCCTGGGAAACTTCCAAGGAAAAGAACTGGAGTGCAGATCCTAAAATTCTTTCATGTAAATAACCTTAAAAGTTTCCAGACAGACATTACTACAGAACCCTTTATAATGGGAGAAGACACAGCAGAGACAACACAAAAGTATTCAACAAGATTTCCAGCTTCGTTAGTTTTTCTTTTAATTTGTAGAAAGCATGAAATTGTACCAAGCTATAAAAGGCAAAAGTAAACATGAGGGAAAAAAAATTACCTATGTGAACCTTGTGCACATAGAGAAAACGGTTATTTAGGACACTGCTGAACAAAGAAGTGTATAAAAATGGCACTTGAAAAATAACAGGCCCAAATGGGATCATGAGCATCTACTTAAGAGAAATACACAGAACACAACCAAACATACTATCCCATTTTAAATCCATCTAGGCTTCTGAAAAAGTCTGCCAGGAAAAAATTAACTGCAAATTCTGAGAGCTTATAAAGTCATGAAAGTTCTTCAAGCCAGTAGAAGATACCTACAAACTGAGAAGTCTTAGAGAAAAATGGACAGCCAAACTGATTTGATCTAACATCCACACCCAAATCTGGAACACTGAAGAAATTTTGGCAAAAAAGGAAATGCTTCTTATTACAGCATAGTTTGGGGGGGGGGGGGTAATGCCACAACACCAAAACCACAACAGTCACTGGTCTGACTAGCCAGAACCATCACATTGCTTGCTCCAGCCTGAAAATCCATCAATCTGTTCTACACTATGATAACCTATGTGACAATACTCACCCTTGATCGATATATTAAACAGTACTATTAACAATATTAGTTTCCATTCCTAACCTCAACAGGAATTAGTATTCAACTGACTTCAATTTCATAGCATGAACAGTGAAGTCATCTTAAATATAAACCTCAATACCTTATAAACACACAAAACTTGGGACCCAAATTCTGTGTATTAACTTTAGGCACTTCTGAGTAGCTTTGATGAAGGATAGGCATAAGCACACAGAGCATGAACTTAAGACTACTGACACAACTGGAGTGCCACAGAAAATATGCATTTTTTGCCAGGAAAATTAATCTACATAAGAGACAGACAGCCTAGCCTAATAGTTGACATACGCAATTTAAAATACCATAAAGATTAGCCTAAGACATTCTTGGTTATTAGCAATGGAAAGAACACTCAATGCACAATACTTATTCTTTGTAAATGATAAAGGCATATATGTTAATAACTTAAACATGGAAATAAACTATCAAACTTCCCTCTTCTGTAAGTGGTAACCAAGGCCAACCAAAGAAGTCTGATTTTAAACAAGAAAGCAAACACAAAAAAGTGAGCTAAAAGGTTTCTCAATTTCTATTTGTTTTCTATTATTGTTTAATGGATAAAATAAGCGTTCCATTGTATTCAGAAGTCAGTGCATTCTCTATTTTGAAAGAAAGGTAGGAGCCAAGAAAAAAAGTTTTGTATTTTTCTGATGGAGCTCAGCAGGAGAACAAACCAACCTCCTTAATACACATGCTTAGTATAACCTGAATTTATGACAAAGTCTAATAAACCGCGTACAGTGAGTAAGAACAAGCTGTGTGTTCTTCACAATACAGCACTATCTTTATCCTCACTTGTTAAAGTGGATGTGCCTTGAAGAGTATAAAAGTCCACCAGTAAAGGACGGACAGAACCATGTTTACAAGCATGAACCTGTTCTGGTCAGGTCACTGAGGAACTCTAGAGCAAGCAGTAAAAAAACCCTGCATACCCTGGACCAAGGCTTACAGCTTAGTACAAGTTCTGCTTTGAAAAGCTGCCTTATTGCATCTTACACTTGCTCTACCAGCAGTTTGGACCTGTGCAAGTTGAGCTGCTCCTCTCCCATTCAGAGTACTTGGTCCTATTTGATCCAGTTCCCTGTGCAATACTGCGAGCACCTGAGCCAACATCGAAGGAAAGGTGCATTGGGCAGGGACAGGGGGTAAATGGATAGGGAAAGRCTCCGACTACTTTTTTGGCAGCATCATTGCTTGCTCAAGCTACTCACAGAATTACAGTGCGACTGTCCAAACCAAATACACTGAGAAGTCAAAGCAGACATGAACTGATTTCCTACACCCAAAACAAAATAGGATCAGTAATAATATAATTGCAGCCATTTACAAGGCAGTTTTCTACATGCAAGCTGCTGCACTAGTCAATACCTTGCCATATACAAATTTAGGTTTTCCTAGTATCCACCTATGAAGGTAGATTTAAAGGAATGATTAGTCCAGATCAGTGGAGCAGAGATTTACCTATCACCACCCATCTTTCTATAGTGTAAGAGGCCGAGTATACAGTTCATAAGTTGCTTTCTCCGAACATATAAAAATGTCTTTGAGCTCCAACATCTCCTTGAAGATCCTACCTTGTAAAATACTCCTGGGTACATAGTGAAATGCAAGTTTCAGAAATCTGTCAAGATACTCCAAGATCCAAAATAAATTTGCCAGCTAAAAAGAAATATGCTTCATTCATTTTACCTAAAGCAAACGCTGGCTGGGACTTAGGTTTATATCACATCCTCAAAAAGCAGCTGAACATAATATACAATTTGATAATGCTATTTGGGGAAAAAAAGCATTTAGACCATAAGCTATCAAGTGATCCAGAAGTACAAGAAACACCAAAGTACATCATACAGGAATGCTCTCTAAGAACATCTGGCAAAATTCAACATAATGAATTCAAAATATTCAAAGCATTTAGTTTCAGCCAACCACTAATTTCTTCCAGACTGAGATCTTCTGCATTTTATTATGTTCCTTACTATCCAGGCATATTTCTTCAGTTGGAAATTTTTTTCCTTGTCACTTGACTGAGCAATCCAAGAACTTTATTTGTCAAAAGTAACTTCCAGATGACCTAACAAATGCAACTGATTTGAATTAAATAGGAACAGATTATTTCAGTGATTAAGGAGTCAAAGGTATTCCAGTAACATAATAGATTTCAAATATATTCCATTAGTTCTCTTAAGTATGCTTTTTATTTTATCTCTCACTAAACATCCATTTTATGGTACAGTGGTTATGTTTCTTCATATCTTTTAATCACTGCTGAGTTACAAAGCCAAAAAACTAGAAATGCCATACTGAAACATACATACAATCACAACTTAGGTCATCCTGAGTAAAAAGTACATACCGGCCTGTAATGGAATCATTAGCACTTATGACTATATGTTTATTTTCCGCTTTACATATTTATACAACAGATTTTGGTGTTGAAAGCTTTTCCTTCAAGCACTTCTAAAGAAACATCTAGGCACGTCCCAGAAATTTGTCTCAGAAAGGCATAACACTCGATTTTTTTGGAGGGTGCAAGGGCAAGAGGAGAAAAGGGACAGGAAAAGAGGAAAGAAAAGTTGTACATGTGGAGAGAAGAACTGTATCTACAGTTTAGAGCCAAAGGGATTTAAGCTACACACTTAAGTAAAAAATCTCTTCTATTCCTCAGCTTTCACTTGCTTARCTTTCATTTATTTTCCTACCTCACTACTCAAAAAGTTCTTAGATTCTAATCAAACCTAACAACGTTACAGAGGAAATACAATTCCAGAGTGGGAAAGGGGAGCAAAATCTCATTTAGGCATTTTTATAAGCCATGAAATTATAAAGACTCAGGATATCCTCCAAGAATTGCAAGAGAAACACCACATATAAAGTACAATGTCCTTAAGTTATTAGCACATGACCGGGCTCTGTATTTTCGTCAGACTTGGGAGGAAGAGGAAGAAATGGAACAAATTCCTTCCTGTCCATCTCCATTCAATGCAAGAGAAAGAACACTCACTAACATGAAAATTTTTGTTTTGATGAGCAGAGGGGAACCAAGGCCTCAGAAATGGACAACAGCATCCTCCTTTTCCCTGAGCTCTACAGAATTTGAGGTACTGAACAGTACAGAATGAGCGAGTGAACCCGGCGTTCGACTGGTCACTGACACCTCTGTAGAGAGAACACAAAGCAAGTTTAAATCAGGCTTGCTACTTATGTGGAAAAGCATCCAAAGAAGAGCTCATACCCAAGACCAAGATAATGAGGGAAATTCTTCAGATTCACTCAAAAATAAAGTTCAATTGCTAAAAATTCAGCAATTCTGTAATATATTCTGGCAACAGCACTGTGACAACGAAAGGGCAAGAGGAAAATGCACCAACTGTAAAGACTGCAGGTAAAGCAAACCATGTTCTCACATCTGTACTTACCGTAGCAAAAAGGTATGAAATTAGGCAGACTTAAGGCAAAACATCACATTCAAACCTGGGACATTTGCCATTATGMTACTCCTCTCTCAGTTCATGCACTTCCAGTTCCTTAGAAATATATTATGACTGTCTCATATCTGTACAATCTCTTGTAATATTGTAGGAATTAGATACTGCAGTACTTATGTCAAGAAGTTTCCATGACTATGTGCAAACTGCCTTTTTAAGAACCAGAAAAGTTAGCTTAAATTTTACCTCATCTTTTATCATTTGAATTTAAACTTTTGCCTCTCACTCTGCTGATGTTTTCTCAGTCTGAGTGGAAAAATGAAAGAGAGATCACAGAGGAATCATTATCATATTTTGCAAAGAAGGAGAGTTTGGCTTCTCATCTCAGCATACAGGGTGCAAAGAGATTAGATGATGACTGCCACTTCCAATATTAAACTTCTGCTTGAGGTATCCCAGAATCCTTAAATAACAGTGAGATTTGGAAAGGGATTATGAGGAAATTCTTAAACACATTAGAGAATCGGTGACTGCCAAAGACTTTGCCAACATAGATGAATGTATGAGACGACCAAAAAAGTCTCTGCTGTCAGAAAGCCTCTGTAGAAAGAAGCTCTCTACTCCATTTTAAATGATCGTCTTGGCCAGTGTAAGAAGGATCTACACATTTTTTACTTTTTCACTTTTCTTTTCGAAAAACAGGAGCAAGCACACCAAAACCTAAGGAAGACTAAGTGAAAAAGGGTTTTTTTAAAATGCATGTCTATAGTTCCCCAGACTAAGAATCCTCATAGCTGCTAAGCAGGCAACAGACAATAACAGAGCATAGGCTCAACACAAGGGAACACAATCACTTTGGATTGTGATTTTTCTCGTGATGCTGAGGTTCAGTAAACTTTTGTACATATTTTTAAAAAGCAGGCATAACATAAGGTATCACAAGTGGTCTACCATATCAAGTTAAACTACAGATCTGTAAATGCACTATTCACAGGGGTGATAAGGTATTCTTAATTTTATTCAGGCTGTCTTTTTAAAAATTCCATTTTAAAAGTCTCATCTAGTCACACTTCACAATCATTCATCTTCCCCACATAATACCACCTCTCTTATCTGTATCAGCCCTCATTTTCTCCATCTTGCTTTGAATAAAATATGTAAACAAATGTTGTATCTATTTTTTCCTATTTTTAGTGCCTATATTTCTTCATTTAGAGAACTAAAGTAAACACTACAATGCTGCTTTATTTATGAAATTTGGAAATTAAAAAACAGATTCATGTTGGAGTAAAAACACATGTAAAGAAAAATATTCTGAGAATGTATTCTCATTCAACAAAATAATATTATCTGTTAGGACATCCTGTATTCAATTAGGTTCTATCTTGGAAAAAACAAACTAAGAAAAAGAAAGAATTAAATGTTTCTGCAAATTGTTCACTAAAGCATGTCAACCTTTCCTGAATCTATGGTTTGTGGCACATATTCTGCATCTTGGAGATGGAAGAGATTGAAAGACATCAGTTATATTGGGAGGAAGGTAAAGTATTTGTTTTAGTGTGCATACA
The DNA here is from genome assembly GCF_003343035.1 of Apteryx rowi. Taxonomy (NCBI): domain Eukaryota; kingdom Metazoa; phylum Chordata; class Aves; order Apterygiformes; family Apterygidae; genus Apteryx; species Apteryx rowi. The sequence continues at coordinate 497,904 of NW_020449263.1, read as the reverse complement.
TTAAGTTTGCAAAATGCTTATATAGAATATGTTGTACAATATACACTGCCTTATTTTTAAATTATCTATTTTAAATGCATAACTACATGCAATATATTACCATGGTATCTTATTATTGCTAAGCAGCCACCTCCTCATTCTTTTTCTTACTCTCAGAACACCCAGCAACAGAAGAGAAAATCCAGTGTGACAATTTTTCATCAACAGCTATGGATAATCAACAGCAGTTTCCACTGCATTGGTGCAAGACTGCAAAATAAGTGTACAGAACACAAAGCACCAAAGTAGTTACTCAGAAGTATAGCATACTACCCTGCCTGATCTGAGAGAGAATCTATTTCCTTGCAGCAGCAGTCACTTATGCATTAAAATCATCTTTGCTCTGTCAACCCGTACAAAAGCAAAGCAAATACTAGCGTTTCTCTAAAATAAACTGCCAATAACATGCGCTTCAGTTTTCAAGAGATTATTACCATGTCTACATTGCCTGTGCTTGGTCTGTGGATTTTCCACACCTGCAGACTTGCCATGTGTGTGGGCATGAGTTGTCTCATGTCATACCAGCAAAACCAAGAGAGCAGCTGACCATAGAAAACAACTGTATTCACGGTTGTAGATACTACCAAGGCAGCTTGTTCTTCAGTAATACATGGCTGAAATGCTAACTAGTGGTTTGGACTCAATAGTTACTCTTCAGACTAGAGAAAATTCCTAATACAAAATCAGTCTGGCAATTTAATATCTGCATTCTTCATCCTCAGATGTAAGACATGGGAAATGGACCTGAAATATATGGGAAGAATACTTAATTTTAAAACAGGAAATAATATGTAGCTGATATTTTTCAAATTTACAATTGCTGTTAGCGACAGACTACTTGGGACAAATGTATAAGACGACTGCAAGTCACTATGGCCAGGTTAAAATGCAGCTTGAAAACAGAACTTTAGTCAAGGAATAATCCACAAAAGAAATACTGTTATCTTTTGGAATAATAAGCCACAATCTGGTTTCTACATGTACCTAAGAAAGGGAAAGAAATGGTTTAAGGACTCCAATTAATATATCTAGCATGTCTCTGTAAACGTATCTTTTTCCTCACAGAAAAAAATAGTTACACCACCAACTAGGAACTTCAGAGACCCTGGATCAATTTCCTGTTCCATCACATAGCTCCTGTCTGTCCATGAGTCAGACTGAACCACAGAGTGAGACATCACCAGCTAATCACTAGAGCATCCGGTATTCAGACTTCCATTGGCCACCTTCTGTCCCAGACAAGAATCCATAAGTTAGTATCTTTATACGATGCATAGAAAAAATATTCCCAGCAATGCTGGGATTTCCAACAACCTGCATGCTGAGCAGGGAGCTAGCTAAGCCAGTCAAAAGGGAAGTAGTATGCCTTAAATCTGACTCCTCTCTGGGAACTACCTCCAGAGAGGGCAGGCACAATAAAATCATAATTGTCCAAGGTGTTTCACACCAGTTAATCTTTATTTCCAAAGAAATCAGAGCGGAAAGGCGTGACACTACATTTTTACATATTAACCTGGCATTCCCTCAAGACACAAATATCTAGGATTCATTCCCTGTATCTGATGGGGTCCAACTAATGTTTCCTAACCTATCCGCACAGAATCTAACCATAAGGCTCGTGGGGTGGACAGCAAATGCACTCTACACATCTTTTATTGAATTTGCTGTATTTTGCATGATATAATTATAAAACCTACAGAGACAGAAAAAGAATAAATAGGGTTCTTAGCCAGTAAGATCCTTAAACTACTGTAGGAACACCTAGTAAAACATCTTTGCTCAGATTTGTGGATGTGTTTCATAATTTCCCCACTTAGATATCTAAGGAAAGCTTTGAATTCAACTATGAAACATGGCACAAAGCTAAGTAGTTCAGGCCCTGACAATGCAGAGACACATATGAACATGAAGAGAACCTTCTGTGCCTGTATTTTCATCAGTGAAGGCTTCCCAAGTCCCTGATATCCATAAGCATCCGTAATATGGGGTACCTGAGGAAGCTTTAACAGACAGCCTAAAACACAGCAGAGAAGCAAGGTTCTCCAATAAACGTTTTCCCAACCTTACCTCTGGCAGCCTTCTGCTGAATTCTCACTTTCCGAAGCCCCTTCTCCATCAGTAACAACGCATTGAACAGGACGGGTCAGCTCAGCAAACAGCAGGCACACCCTCCATTGCAACAGAAGTCCTTCTGATTGCTTTCCAATTAGCAAGCTCCAGCCCTTTCCAGACTGCATCTCTGCCAGCATCTACAGACCAATGTAAGCTAGACACTTGACAAGTTGTTTTACAGCCTCAGTAGACTGCAAAATAAGAAGTCCTACAGCTCCTCTTTTCTTGTACATCAAAAGAAAAAAGGATAATTCTGCCCAGACAATCTTGGGTGGCGAGTTTCATCTAAATTTTGAATACTCTATCAGCAAGTTAAGTTTTCTAAAATTAAATCCATTTATACGTTCTCAGTAATTTCTTCATCAAAATCTTCTCTTCAGTAATGCCACAAAATATCACCCTTCTCCTCACTTTCATAGGCCAGATCTGAAAGGTGACTGGGCACAAGCTTAGCAAGTCACCCAGTATTAATATTTTCCTTTCATGTGTAGACCAGATAGCAACCTGTATTTAGCAGCTTCCTGCAGTACATCACCTTCTAATACATAACCACAGAACAAGACAGCAAGATAATGTGCTTAATGGCCATACCTGAAATGATAGCATTTCTCAAAATATCTAAGTGAGGCTCTGATGAATAAATAAATGGCTTAGATTTCTCATTCTGTATGCATAACTCCATTAAAAGAAAAATTAYAGTGAATTTTTGAGGTTGCAGTTTTGTTGTCCGCATGAAGGGTTGGGCCACAGAGGCCCATCATYCCATGCACTTCCAGAAGCCCCACATAAATTAGTAAAGCTCCTTCTGAAGCAGCAGAATTAAAAAACAAAAAAGAAAACATTCCCCACCCCCAACCTCCACCACCTTTTCGTAGGGGTAAGGCAAGCAGAAAATCTACTGAATGTTAAAGTTTCTTTTACTTTATCCTGTACTACTTCTGCTTTCTTCTTCTGTATACCTATGTGAGCACACCCTACAATGCTGAGCTAAAAGCGCACTTTCAGCTTTAATTCAAAGTCATTACCACTGTCATCTCTTTCATCATGACTTGTGGTCTTTCAGCAGGTATTTTCCTCATAGCTCTCTAGAAGAATACAAGGATTAGGCTCATTTTATCATAACTGGGGACTGCAGCTTACAGACAATAAACAGCTGTAGTCCACTGATCTCTACAGGACTTTCCACTATCTTTCAATGGAGGAACAACAGAGAATTGAAGTCTATAAAAATTCCCAAGCACCTTCTCCCTGACAGGCTATCTTCCTCAAAAAGTGCAATTTTGTACCTGTGGCAACTAAGCCAGAAATAGCTTTTACAGTGTATAGAGGGGAGGTTGTGGAATCACCTTTTTTTTTTTTTTTTTAAATAAGAAATGTATTTATGCAAGTTCTCCTGGTCTACAAATAGACATACATGACTTATTAAAAAAAAAAGTGACTCAATTTAGGAGAGCTGCACTAAGCTATATGGATATCATGCAATTTAATGRGAATTCCAACAATTTTAAGAGATTATGTAAGAGAATGTTACTTTCTTTACATTCTGCTTTCCCAGCCATGGTCTTTGGCCTACCCCACTTGTTTGGTTGCTGCTTTTTAGCTTGCGAGTGAAAAACACTATACAAAAATATGTATTAAAACTAGATACAAGAACAATCAGCTATTGAGAAAAAACAGCTAGAAACTTTTGTTGCAAAAGGAAGTATAAAGCACTGCAACGGCAGTTGCACATGAAGTATTTTACCCAATTAAGTGACATCGGTAAGTTATCTCTTTCAAAAACATTAGCATTATGCAAACCATTGCTGCTATTTAGCAGTGTTGACGTACTGCATTTCAAACTACAAAACAGAGCACAAGCAAACAATTAACTACAACTACTGTACAGTACAGAGATAAGAGCATCAAATTTTTGCTCCTGCAAAATCTGTTGGAAAAGTGTCTTCCATCCTATGTCTATTGGCACAACAGGGTAAACTGAATATTAATGCAACATATAGCTGACGAAATTAATACTGCAATTTGTAGGCTGCTTGATTCAAGGAAAAGATCAAGACTAACCTCAGATGTTAAAAGACCTTTGTGTTTGCAAATCCACAGCACACTCCTTTAAAGCTCGCACATGTGAAACAGATTAAGGGGCACAACAGTAGGGATTAGTCTCTCAAACTACCTTCTGCTGGCTACATAGTCCCCTGCTACTATTTCCTGTCCTGAGTAAAGATTTAGCACCATATTACATATGTACTTTACCTCTCACTGTTTCTTATTATTTTGTTTTAACAAGGTGTTTGACATTACTTTAGCTCTGAAATGGGAATAACTCATGCATATAATAACCTGCAGTACAAACCTATCCTTTATTTGCAACCACAAGCATCCACTGCTTTGGAAGTGAAGGTTCTGTCCATGCTATCAACTTTGTGTTGGGAGGCAGAAGAAAAAGACATTCTATCAACCAATTTTTAGGTCTCGCATTGACTCCATTGAATCTACTGTCAGCACATGAACAAGAAGTCAGAACCATCAGCAGAGAGGACTGTATGTTATATCAGAATATAGGCAGAGATGAAAAAAAATATATTTTTAGTATTATTTTCCTCATTTAAGACTGAAGCTTGTATCAGCAGAAGCTCAGACACAGTCATGCCATCATTCATGATCTTATTGCAGGTCTTGGGTCTTCAAGAAAAATGAACCTTACAAGCCCTGAAATTTTGAGCTTGAGTTAAAAAAATACCTGTTTTCAAGTTTCAGACCTTCATAGTTGGAATAAAGAGCTTTATAGGAGAAAAATAAACACTAAATACTCAAAAAAGACAAAGTGAAAATGTGTATTATTTTTAGTCTCATTATTTTTAAGCCCATTTTATGATTTTTTTGGCGGGGACCTGACTCATGATCTTTGAATGCATATGGCTGCCAACAACATCATGTAGGAAGTAGCATTAGAGACAGCACATATCTGCACAGCAAGACATTTGGAAAGATGATCCAGAAAAAGATGAAGAAAATAGGTTGGAGGACACACCAAACTTGTTTTTTTTTAAAAAAAAACCAACTCCTAATGTAATTGGCATGCAAAGGCAACCACTATTCCAAACAACATTTTGAGATGCAATTGCAGGAAACATCATCTTTTATTGGGAACACAGTCCCTATCTAGGCTCATTACCTCACTTCTGTTATATTTTCCAGAAGATTTCACAACAGATTTTAAAAAGTTACTGCAACAGATATCTCCCTTAAAAAAAAAAAAAGACAAAAAAAGCTTTCAATAGAACAAAATAGAAAGTTGATACATTGATAATACTAGCAAGTCTCTGTGCATAGACAAATATCTGTATGCAGAGGCAAAATACCAGTTACACAGGGCAAGAGATAGTAAACTGCCAGCAACAGCAAAAGTGCAACTCACAGGCCATGCCACAGCCCAAACGGCCCAGCTTGCAGCTGTAAGGCAATGGGCCCTCCCAGAGGTCTCCCTGCTTCAGGGAGAGCTGTGTGCATGCAGTGAAAATGGTCACCTATCTCGCTCCCACCCACCTTTCCCCAGCGTCACAGCAGTCTACGTCAGCTTTTCCCCTAGGGGAAGCAAAGTTTGATTTTGCCTGCATTGCTAAGAACTCTAAAACAACTTTAAGGATAAAGCATAGCCTGTATCACTTGGAAAATTTAAGCACAATGTTTATGTTCCTAATGGCCAGTCCTGCCTMGATAGAACTGAATATCTAAGCTTTGCATTTGAAAGACAGAAAAAAATAAAATGGAATAGATTATTAAATGTCACAGCAGGCAGTACTCAAGATTGCTTTGCACACTACCTTGCTCCTGCATTTTTTCTTTGTCAAAGACCACCCCCATTAAAAGGGGGGAGAGGAGGAAGGGGAGGGCGACATAACAGAGAAAAAGAAAAATCCCATTCAAAATCTTGAACACTTCCAGAGAATCCTATAGTTCACAAAAAGCTATTTCATTTATATCTAAAAATAACATACAGGAATTTGAATGTAGCTTTAAAGTTTTTAACGTGAGATTATGAAAAGATTCAAGTAGACAGCCTTAGAGATTGGACTCCTCTATCTGCATCTATTCCCAGGCTCACCACAGGAAAAAGAGTATCTCCACTCCTTGCTCCACTACAGCCACAGAGCACATTAGAAACAGCCATCGGACACTTGAGAATGTCAAAAGATTTGCCTTAAAAGTCAAGTGTATTTGAAAATAAAAGCATTAATTACTTGCACTGGTCAAGATCTCTCTACAACACATGAACAATCAAGAGTGCCTAAAAAATTTCCATAGATTACAGTTCTACATACTCTGCCTTCTGAATTCTTACTTACGTAAGTAAATACATATGCATACATATGTATGCATATATACATGCACATATATATATACGAAAGCATGTGCGAGAATCTAGCATTCCCCATGACAAAAAACAATTTTAGCTGCTTCTTAGTCCCAGAGAGCTAACAAAAGCAAGATTTGAGCCAACTGTAGTCTCTGCTCCAATCAGTGCATCATTAACAGATTTGTTTACTAGGTTACCATCAGTTACACTTGTGCAAACTCATGCAAGGCAATAGTGTTGATCAAGTGTCACTGACAGAATAATCCAAAAACCATTTGGCTTCACAGATGTTTCCAATTCTTTATAATTGCGAGTGAAAGGGAAGACAAAAAGAACCCAGCTCAATTCTCAGAATCAAATGTGAATTTGCAACTCAGACATACTATATACAGGACTAATAAAGTGAATAGGTCAGACTCAGGAATGAAAATAATAAACAGAATTTCTTACTGTCTGTCCTTCAAAAGAAAAAATAATTTTTCAGAAGTTCAAAAAAATACAGTACTTTAAATACTTTAATCTAAGGGGCTTGTTGGTACTTATTTGCCACATTATCAAATAGCCTGGATGCAACTGTAGGATCACAGGACCACAGGATCACAGGATGGTTGAGGTTGGAAGGGACCTCTGGAGATCATCTAGTCCAACCCCCCTGCTCAAGCAGGGTCACCTAGAGCACATTGCACAGGATTGCATCCAGGCGCGTTTTGAATATC
>NW_020449263.1:485342-489770 GCF_003343035.1 Apteryx rowi | reverse complement strand
GCCATTCAGCCAGTTCTCAATCCACCTCACTGTCCACTCATCTAGCCCACACTTCCTGAGCTTGTCTATGAGGATGCTATGGGAGACAGTGTCAAAAGCCTTGCTGAAGTCAAGGTAGACAACATCCACTGCTCTCCCCTCATCTACCCAGGCAGTCATTCCATCAGAAAAGGCTATCAGATTGGTTAAATATGACTTCCCCTTGGTGAATCCATGCTGACTACTCCTGATCACTTTCTTGTCCTCCACATGCTTGGAGATGGCCTCCAGGATGAGMTGCTYCATCACYTTTCCAGGGATGCAGGTGAGGCTGACTGGCCTGTAGTTCCCTGGGTCCTCCTTCTTGCCCTTTTTGAAGACTGGGGTGACATTGGCTTTCTTCTAGTCTTCAGGCACCCCTCCTGTTCTCCATGACCTTTCCAAGAGGATGTAGGTGTTATGAAATGAGAGTTCTGTTTCTCGCTCCAGTAAAAACTCACTATTTAAACATCTGTTGAAAACTCATCTCTTGTCTCTTCTGCAGAAATATCTACAGAAAATCCTGCATTTTTACTTTCTTTGTCTAATACATAATTATACCAAAACCAGTGAATTGTTTTAACCTGAGGAAATGACAGCATTTTAACGTGGAGTACCTTCTGAGTTTGGCAATTAGAATCTCTGCTAAAACTGGCAGAGGGGAAGGGGAATGAAAGTCTGATTTCTTTTCTGGCAATTCAAGCTGGGTCTCCAGGACCTCTATTTAAACCCTGGATAAAACCAGGGTGGTAACATCACTTCCCTCTCTTGATGTTCAAGTGTAGAGTTTAGTGTAGCAAACATGTTTTGAAGCTATCCAGCAAGATGAGGCATTTCAGGTGACCTTCTACTCTTCTGGGTGAAGTTGTAGCCTATGTAATAAGCATTTTTAAGACTGAAGAATTCTGGAAATAGTCAGTAGTAGATCTTTCAGTGCCCATGGAACTGGGTAAAAATCTTAGTGGGCCCTCAGTGTGCAATAAAATGGTACAGGCAGCATCTATATTTGCATTTGAGACTAAAAGAGTGGGCAGAAATTCACCATAATGCTACTACAGCATTCTACCACTACCACTAGGTCACAGGTAGGCCTTGGGGACAGTCCACGAAATGAAGATTAAAAATAAATACCTTCCCTTCCTGCTCCCCCACCACAGGCAGAGAGTGTAAACCCAGATTAAGACTGCATATTAAAGGGTACTAGTGGCTATTCCCCAACAGCACATCTAGAAGCAGTTTGCTGCAGCACTTGCATCGTGAGACAACTTCAGTGAAACACTCACATTGGGCCAGCGAGACTAGTTGCATGAATAAAAGTCAGGCTATGACCTCAGGGGTTTAGGAGATGCTAGGAGGCTGACTTCAAGGTTGGGAGCAAGGATATTAATGAATATTCCTAAATGAAAAAGGCTATGTCAAGGGTAAGAGAACTGAAGAGAATGTTGTTAGCAGCTACACAGAGGCACTGGTTGTGCTGCTAACAGCAATAGCATTGTTTGTTCTTTACTGGGATACAATGCGATTCCCTGCAGGCGCTTATCCCTTCAAAAATCAGATTACAGTAAGGCAAAAAAAAGGGGAAGGGCCAAAGTTTATTCATGTCTAACTAGTATGTTCTTATGTAACAACTCTATTAAGAGATCAATTCAGAATTTTTTGTCTCAAGAGCTGAGGCACTTGAAATACAGTCTCCACCTCCTCTATTCATTTCACCCGACAGCAACCGAAAATTCTAGGAGATTGGCTGGTTTTGTGAAGCGAATCTGGTGGGCTTTTCAGGCCCTCATTGCACTACTTTATCTTTAAAAAACTGACAGAACTAGAATCCTGCTGCAAATCACATTAGATGTGTCAACAACTCAAGGATAAACTAGTTCATTTTTTTGCTCTTTCAACTTACATTAGTCCCCCAGTTCAAGCTGAAGTTTGCACTTAATTATTGCATTTGGTAGTTTAATTATTTTCTTATGACAAGTTCAAACAATATACTCAAGGGGTCATCTCAGGAAAAACTAATTCTATAATCATAATATAAATGTCAGTTTACTATATATGACCTCTCAAGTTCTTCATATAATTCTTTTGATGTGATTTTTAGCACATCCAGTAATATTTACAAATGCTATAAGAACACAACCATGCACAAACAAGCATGCTGCTGCTGAACTTCATATTAAACTGCTATACTTAAAATCACTGAAGTTACACATAAAATGTATAACTACATGAGATGTAACATTGTCTGAAGTCAAAATACTAATTATTTTCATGAGCTTGTAAGGAAATTATGAAAGTTTACACCAGATGAATATTTTGCAAAGCAGTAGATGCGTTGAACTCTAAAAAGGCTTTCTAGCCTGGAAAAGATTACAAAGTTGCTGCCAAAGACTAATGAGGCAGTGACAACCATTAATTATTCTCTGCCCTTCTTAAGYACATCTTCCCTCCTTTTTGGTCCTCCAGTACCAGTTTTGCTTCTTCCCAGGTGATCTACTATGCTTACACAGAATACTGTAGTAGCATTTCACTGTTGCAATGTAGGGGGTTATCCTCTTTCTTGGGAATCAAAATCATTTTAATTTCTGTACTCACTACTCAAGACATGCTATTGCTACCCATATCATGTCTAAGACTGTCATCCTTACTTCTGATGCAATCTAATCTGTACTTGCTTCTTAATTCCAGTCTCTTTTCACTATTATCCCTGCCCCTGTACCTCTTAAAAACCCAAACTTGACTGTTCCCTTGCATCCTTCCACACTGTGCTGTTTTCCTAGGCTTTTATCCATGACTCACTCTTTCTCTATTCAACTCCTTCATGTAAACATATGACTTTAAGGAGGCCCAAAACTTTTATTTTTAGGTGTACCGATATGTACCAAAAAGCACAGGGCTAATAATCATATGCTCATTACCACCATTTTTTTCATATTGCTTTGTTTTTCCTCTCCCTGAGTGTGTGGATAATCTCCAAATATTAGAGGTTGTCCCTGATGTACTATCACTCAACCAATCAGCTGAGTAAATCAGTAATTGCAAGTGAACTTTTCTATTCATTTTAAAATTGCCATAAAATAGAAGCTCAATTACCAAAAAGATTTTTCTGGCAGGAATTATTTTGTCTCATTTTGATCATCATCATTTATGGTAGAAGTTTGAAGCTCCAAAGTATTGCTTATCGCTACAATGACTGAAAGGTATTATTAAAATCATAGTTTTAGTCTAACATGCAGGAGAGGAAAAGCACAAGAGAATTTATTTCTAAAAATGGGGTTCATAATTATTCACATAACAAGTAAAAATTGGAGGATAATTTATACGGAGAAGATCAAAGGTGTTTTGTTAAAATATTTCGTATGTATTGGCATAMATACAAATCATCTTTATAATCACCTTCACATAGAGCTTCCTTTCCAAAACAATCTGAAGGCTTTTGAATATGTTTCCAGTTACCGCTATACTGTATAATGATGGCTTTTTAAAGACTTAACTTCAATGCAACTATAGGAACTGAAATCAGAATAACAAAGTAAGAGTTACATGGCATTTAAATGTAATGTCTGTTTTAAACTATTAGTTGATCTAAATCAAGGCAGTGGCAAGTTCAAAAAAACCCAGAAAGCTAGTTCTGCATAACAGGACTAATTCCTTTGTGTGAAGAATACAATTAACCTTTACAGGCAACTGATTGATTTTCATTACCCTTCGAAAAATGCCAATGATAACGAAACTAAACGAGGAATGTATCTTTCCATATGCTTTTAGAGGAGCATCATAAAACTGTTTCAGACTCCCTTAAAAAGAGAATTCCCCCCTGAATCTCCCTATCTTGACTTTAGGCCTGTCACTGAAGTCTTTACTCAGATTTCAGTTTTGTATTCACACGATCTGACAGMCATTCCCTCCCCACACCCGGCCGTTCTGCAGAGTTAAAATTAACTCGATGGTCTGCGCTCGCCCACGAGCAGGAGATCCTCCTCGGCCAAACAACTGCGCGTTCCTCAGCATCGGCAGCGAGCTCGGCCCCGCTGCAGCAACGCTGAACTGCCACAGCCAGGCCAGCAAGAGAAAAACGAAACGCTGCCTCTGCAAGTCCCGCAACGCTAATAGCTTTACTGTGCTACTTAAGAAGATTTAAAAACAAACAAACAAGCAAACAAACAAAAAAAAAACAGAATGGAGGCCATTTGGTTACTTTTAACTACTTGAAGTTCAAAAATGCCTGATGCACGCCAAACCTCGTGTCTAAACACCCTGACAAAGCCTCCACGGCTTCACAGTCGGCGGGGAGGACACGGCGAACGGTGCCCACCGCGAGTTTCACGAGGCGCCGCTGGCCCAGCAGGGCCGCCCGCCCCGCGGCTCGCCCCGGGCGACCCCTCCGCCAGGGGCAGCGGCGGCTCCGCGGGG
>NW_020449263.1:441828-484722 GCF_003343035.1 Apteryx rowi | reverse complement strand
GCGCGCGCTCGGCAGGGGGCGCCGTTGCCGCCGCGCGCGCGGGGGGGAGGGAGGGGTTGACCGTTGGGGGCCGTTAGCGCGGGGCCCGCCGCTCCCCGGGGGCCTGGAGAGGCGGCCGGCGGCACCGGCAGAGGGGACGTTCTGGAAGGCGCAGGTATGAGGTCACAAAGTTGACGCCATCGCGAGCTGCAGCGTCATGCCCGGCAGAAGCTGCCCCGGGACGGCCGTTACCACGAGCCCGGGGCGGGGCGGGGAGGGGGGAGCCCCGCCCGGGTGGGGCCGGTTTAACCGCCTTTTTTTTTTGACCCTCCTTACCCTGCCCGGCCCCGCGAGGAGCACAGGGAGGGGGTGGCGCCCCGTGAGGCGAGGCCGTCCGGAAAAGCAGCAGGCCCCTCCGCGTCCGCTCGTGCAAAGCTCGGGAAAGCGCAAACCTCACCTCGCACCTCAGATTGTTGTCATCTCTTGTGATTGGAAGGGCTGGTGTGGAAGGAAATGGGAGGGAAAATCCTAAGGAGAGTGAGTTTCTAGGGAAAGTCTACAGGTAGGGAAGAGAATGTGCATTAGTAGGTAGGCATTCCTCAAGAAAACATCTATTGAGAAAGAAAGTTAGTGGAGACAATTTATGTTTCTTGGGTAAACCCGCAATGAAGAACAGAAGTCTGTGGGTAGGCTACTGATGCATCACCTCTCAGTCTGCCTTTGAAGATATGGACTGTGGCATATAATCCTTGTTAAAATGCACTAGATTAATCCATATATTTCTGATGACAGTCATGTGAAATGCAAGTTAGGGAAAACATATTTCCTATAGAAAGACAAGGAGCTCATGTCTGCCATATTCCATTTATTCCTGGTGGCTTTCTGCCATGGTACTGCCAAGGAGGAGGCATGTAATTTCTTTGGAAAGGCAGGAGACTCATCTGTCATTCCTCCTCCTGATTTTTTTTCGCAACACAGTACCACTTTAATAGTTGCCTTTCATTTTTCATTAATCAGTAGACAAACCTCAGGAATGGCCATTTAGATAGCAGAACAAAACGTGTCACTAAAATTAAAGCAAATGTGTTTCGTGTGCAGTGGGGTTTTGTTTGTTTTTTAAAGGTAAGATCGGAAACAAAATTCAGGGTGGTAATTCGTAAATTCAGTTCAGAGTGGAAAGATCATGACAGAAAAAGCATGAAGAGTAGAAATCAAGAGTAGGCAGCTTTTTAAATCAGCAAGACCTGCATCAATGCATATGGATGTGAATTATATGAAGAATTAATTAGTGCAGCTGCCTTTTCCATTCACTACTAACCCCCTCCCCCCCMMAAAAAAACCCTCCAAAATATGTACACAGAAATGAAGAAAGTTTGTACAACATTTGTCTGTTCTAGAGAATATTATAACACTCCTGAAATTTTCCATCAGATCATTCTCTCCCACAAAGGAAACAAATGTTAATTTTTTATATGTTTTCAGAGTTATTTGTAAACTTTGCTGGCAAACTAACACAGACTATCAAACTCTTCCAGAGAATCATTCTGTAGAAAGTTCTGACTGTGGTAGAATTCGCTAAATTCCAAAAAATAAATAGGCAGAAATGAAACTCTGAGGAGAAGGAAGGAAAATATAAAACATCGTGTTGGGAGAATTCGTATTTGAATGATATACCAGCTATGTTATTGTTCGGGATCATTTTCATCATCCAGAAATTAAATCCTGAACATTTGTCTGAGAAAACTAATAAACCTACTTTTATTGCAATAACAATAAGAGAGCTGAAGGAATACCTAACAAATTAGAGCAAAATGTCCTCATTTCATTCACAACTGATCCTTGAGCGGTCAATACACAGATAAATTCTGGAGCTCCAAATCCTCTTTTCCTCTGTTGTTGTTTCTGACAGCTACTTCAGCACACACTTCTCCAGCATCTTGTTGGAGCTGACAACAGCATTGCAGGCGTCTCCTTACCCATTTGTGCCTGTCAAACAGTGACAGGGTAGGAAAAAAGATAATTTATAAATTTTATGTAAGCATGAAAAAAAAATAAAAGTAAATTGCTACCTGGAACCTTGTTTTCTAGTATTTTCTCAGAAATGAAAACCCACGGTAATCTAGTCCACTGTGAGTTTGAATTATTGTGTTAAATATTCAGGCTTTGGTTGTCTTTTTTGTATTTCTGTGACTGATTTTTCAAGAAACAAGGCAGTTCCTATACTGCTTTCTTAGGCAAAACTACAGTTCATTTCAGTGTCAGGAATCATCTTTATATATTTGACAGTTCATAATGTACATCCCAAGCTGGCCTTTGTTGTGTGTATTTGACAAGCAGTCATAAACCTGTTCAGTAAATGTACTGTTTGTTATTTTGATTAGACTCTCTCAGCTGCAGTCTGGTTAATAGATGTAGTCTCAACATTTCAATCTACCTGTTAAAAATGTAGGTATTTATTTGTAAAGTCATAGACATCCTTACATGTTTTATGTTTTCCAAAACTAAGCCTCAGTAGAATTTTACTGAAAGTAATAAGGGTCTATAGCTCATCAGTCACAACAGTAGAGCAGATCATGTGCTAGACAGAGGTAAAATGTTTTGGCTACAGAAATACGTTATCTTCAATTTTTCAAATACAGTTTAGAAAGCAAGTAAAAATGTATAAAGAGTACTTAAAAATGCTTTTACAGCACCACAGCAGATTCTTTATCAGAGAAAGTTAAAATTTGCAGATTTTTTTTTAAGTGACCATATTTGTTCTTCTTGACTTAAGCAAGTTAAACAAAGGGTAGATTTTGTCCAAAATCAAATGATACCATTTTCAATAAAAATATTTTTAAGTATAGAATATATTGCCTCAGGATAGGCCATTTTTCAGAATTCCTTCTGCATGCCGCTTTGTTTCTTAAAAATAGAATCATTTTATAATATGAGAAAAAATATTCAGTACATGGAAAGCTTCCTGTTCTTGTTTCTGTGATGTATTTTTGCCATAATCTGTATTTCAATGTTTAAATAAAGGAATATAGAACAAATCTATTTTCAACTTAATTTGATGCATATTTCTTGAAGGGAATAGAGAAAAATGTCATAGCATAGTGGTTTCTTTCTTCTGCTGTCATTTTATTCTTCATCAATGGCAACCTGTGGGATGGAATGAGGACAGTGTTTAAGAGAGGGAAAGTAGAGCAAAAATGTAGGAATTCTAGCAGTTCTACCTCTCCATCTTAATTGTTTAAATGTGTGCTTTAGGAAAAATCTAGAGAAAAAAAGAATAGAACAGTGACTGTGTGACATAGGTCCACCAAAATCTGCAGTGGACAAAGTCAGGTCATTGCTGGGGCTATCACTCTTGAATGTTGCAGAGAGGCTGAGCAAAGAACCAGGCACGGAGAAGAAATGAAAAGAGTATACTCAAGAAAGAACAAAATCACATTCATATAAAGAGCCAAGCTGCAAGCATGTGTTTAAGAATGGATTTATTTTATGGTTCTCATGAGGTTGTAAATGTCAGTCATGTGAACAGATGGTGATGATTGGGTGGAAAGAACAGAGGATGATCAAAAGCAATGGAATCAGTTTTCTTTTAGAACTGGAACTATGCTGAAATCAAAGAATAAGTATTAATCACTTGGAATGATTTACCAGGAAATAGTTATTAGAAGGAACAGATTTAGGGATTGCACCAATTATGAAACCCGAGCAGTTTCAGATCCATCTGCTGAGCACTGTCTTACCCCTCACATAGACCAAGAACTATCATTTCTCTACAGGAAGGTTTAATAAATAAGAAAGCAAAGCAACTGCATTCAATCTTTCTTATGCAGAAAAATTGGCAGGGAAAATTCTGCTTCAGATTCTTATTTACTTCTAGGTCTTTTAATGTTGTCATGGTGGTATAATGTATACCCCCATTTTAAGTTTCCCTTACTTTATCAGAGAAGTGTTAATTGCTTCATTGTAAATGGAAATCTTATCCCCACATTGATCTTCATGATCTAAGGAGGAGGAAATTCTATATTTTAATCAAGAGGAAGACATCCTTAGCAGTGTGATCAGTTTCTGTGTATCATGGATGGCAAAGGCCAAGAAGATGTGGGTATTCACACAACTAGTTACCTTATCTTCTATAAACTTAACCAACTGGTAGCAGGGTAACTGTTAACCAGATCATGAGAGCAGGTGTTGGTCTCTTGAAAGCAATTACATGACATCGTGTTACCTGAATTTTCATTTTTGTTTGGCAGTTGACCAAAAACTCCTCTGAGACAGAATTTACCAAGGACAGATGACAGAGACTTACATACTTTAGAAGATCTGTTTTAGAGCGGGCTGTGTGGGGGGAAGAACATGAGACAAAAGTATTTGATCTAACTTAATTAACTAGGAATGCAGTCATGCTTCAAAAATGTGAAGGGTTACTGACTCGGAAATCACAAGATTTCTTGGGCATCCCCTTTTGTGTTCTGTTTATGAAGGGATTCTTCTTGACAGTTACATGCTGTTATCTCATGGCAAGAGTCCCTGCAGCAGAAAGTTGTAGCACAGGTATGTTATTAACAGTCTTTTCTGTCTAGATAACCATGTACGGAAAGAAAGTGAGAGAGATTTACTGGCTGACTGCAGTTGCCTCTGAACAAAATATCAGATCTATGTTTATATACACATAGGTATATAGCAAAAGGATTATATATGTGTGTGTGTGTGTGTGTGTGTGTGTGTATACTCAAATACACACTACACATAAAATATTCTTTGAAATGGTTTTAAAGTGGAAAATAGCTAACATGTTGAAACAGAAAAATCTCTGGAAAATACCCAGAAACAGTAGTAAGGAACCAAATCTATTTTAACATTTTGAAACATCTAGAAAAATATTTTATTGTTTTTCCCCATTGTTAACAGAATTTAAGTGCAGAAAGAACTGTTGGATTACATAGTCTGATTCTGTAGATGTCATGGGCTACTCAATTTTATCCAGATGTCTTAACAATTGAGTTATGTTACTAAATCCAATTTAGGGCCTGAGAAAAATAAGTCACGTCAGACAGAGAACAGAAGAGCAGGGTGTCACCAATGCTCAAGTAAGGTGATAGTAGTGACTGATTACTGTTGATCATTGTAAACCTGAGCATGATATCAATATTGACTAGCAATTTATCTAAATAATAAGATCTTCTGTGTCACTCCTGATAGAATTTCCTTCTCAGAGAGGGTCAGTCTCTTTATGTCTGAAGCTTTTTATCGAAGTTTGTAACTAAGAGTATTGTAGCCACCATTACAAAATATTTGCAAAATAGAAAAGCAATTTCTCATACAAAACTTCTCACAGACTTTATTGCTGATTATATATCTTGCATCTGCAAAGCCAAGTGAGAAAAAGA
The DNA here is from genome assembly GCF_003343035.1 of Apteryx rowi. Lineage (NCBI taxonomy): Eukaryota > Metazoa > Chordata > Aves > Apterygiformes > Apterygidae > Apteryx > Apteryx rowi. The sequence continues at coordinate 479,359 of NW_020449263.1, read as the reverse complement.
AGCAGAGTTTAGGCCCGTAATTCTAAAGCTTTGTGAGAAGGAAGGAGCAACTGAAAAGTTCATTAAAAGCCAAAGGCTAATAGGAGCATAATCTGCTGTTTACAAAGCACAAGAGTGCAATATTACCATCACTTTTTTTCTGAGCCAGTTATCCTTTAAAGTGTGGCAGGACATATAATTAAGAAATTATATGAAATGGTCTAAGTTACTTGCTCCATGGCAAAAGTGTAGAACAATAAAAAACTTTAAAAAATGTGGTTAGCTCTTTTTAAGACAGAGAATAAAAGAAATCATTACTCTTTTATCATCTACACTGTATGTGGACATCATCAGTTTTCAAAACTGGCTAATATTTGAAAAAAATGCAACAACAAAAATGTACTCAGAGTGCCTAAACCAAAGAAAAATTCCAAGTCAGCTCTCATTGAACTCACAAGGAGTTTTCCCATAGATTTCAAATAATAGTAATATATTAATAAAATATTTATACAAGAATAAAACCTCAAAATGCAAAAACATGTGGTAAAGCCTATGCTTTTAGGGCTTCTCTTAGATGAAATGTTAGAAAGAAAGGAGTTTATGAACTCTGGAGAAAATTCTAGTCCCTTGACATAAACAATACATTATCTATCAACAGTTAAATCCGAAACTAAAATCTTCAAAAGCTATTTAGTAAAATAGCCCAGGTAAGGCCTAACAAAAGCCAAAAACTACTTAGAGACCTTTAATCAAGGCCAAATGAATATTTTATATGTGTATTTCGTATGGTTTCATAACCCAGTCATTTCTCTATTTTCCTTTGCTTCTGTTCTGTATGTTGGACTTTATTCTACTTTATGCAAGATGCAGAAGGTCAGATGTAGATCCATTTGCATTTTTGGATGAGTTTTACTTTTTCACATTACATAGATTATCTTAGAGAGGTAAATCACAATCTTGATGAGATGTGAGGTATTTAATGTTTTAAGTTTATATCTGTTATTTCCACAAACAATGTAAAGCTGAAAAATTACAGAAGAGGAAAAGAAATTTGCTAATGCTAGAAGGCTAGAAGAAAGATATGAGTGCTGAAGACAGCATAGAATTAATATTGAAAGAGAAAGAACTAAATATTGGAGAAGAAATAAAGTCATGTTATACAATATGTTTAACAAATACATATTGTGATCTGTAGAGGGAAAAAATACACATCCAATTACAAGTACATGGTAGTTCTGAACACTAAGTTGTGGAGTGTAATTATCTATATTATTTGTGTTCTGCAGAAATGAACTCTCTTTCATTGTAGTCAGGTATGCAATCATTTTTAAGATAGCTTCTCTCCAGCATGGGTCTTTAATAATATAAAAATCATGATACACTTCTTGCTTATTCAATTTTCAGAGAAAAAGCATTTTTTAGAAGTTGAACACTGTGTGAATATTTTCATACGTGCCCTCTTTCCTGAAATACACGTGTGGAAAGCAGTAAGTGTCATTAATCTCTTCCAGTGACTGTTCCATATAAGAGTCTAGGAATCTACTGCAAATGGCAGAAAATGAAGTTACTCCTCTAGACAATAGTAGAAAGCATCACTTTAGGGTTTGGGACAGACAGTTGTCAAATTCTGGTGCAGACTTCTTCTACTGGCATAGACCAGCATCTTTGAGCAAGGAAGATGAACAGACCACCACCTTATCACTGAAAATTAACTCTTGAGCCAACATATCAGCAAATACAAACTTTGAACAGATTTGTTCAGATATTTGAATTAACTTTCATGTTTTCCTCTAGACTTCATAGGTCTTATTGTTGAGTTACGGGAGTGTGGAATGAACTATAGAACTATTAGTTGACAATTGATACATGTGATTTATGAACACATTCTTAAGTCTAAGCCCTTTTACCAGCCACAAGTTCACACATTTCCAGGGCTACCAGAGCATGAGACCTTTCTGTTATCCTCTGCCAAACTTTTTTAATTTAATTTTTTCCATTTTCTTGGTATCCAGCATAATTTTACTGAGTTTGCCCTTTCATAATAATCTCTCTTTTTTATGCTTTAGGATGAGATAGTGACCAGCCTATAGACACCTTGTAAATGTACTTTGATATTGCAGTTAAAATTCAACTCTTTTCTAAAAAGTAATAGTGCATTATATAAAATAAATAAAGTAACAGGTGCAAGGGACCTGTACAACCTGCAGAGCATTAAAACATATCTTAAAACAAAAAACCCTGTCATTGATTGAGCTCTCTCAAGTAAATACATTGTCTTTCTTATAAGTGCAAATCATGCAAAACTAAACTATGGCCTTCTGTGCTCTGCTTTTAGTTACTTCAGGCAGTCCCTTGGTCAGTGCTGTCCACTTATCACACATTGTGAAGGAAGTGGCTTCCCCTTACCCAGTGCGGTTAGAATTGTATTAAAAGTTCTGTTCACGATGGTACAGATACTTTTAATGAAAACAAAGAATAAGTTAAAAGAATAAACATTTCCCAGAGCTGGGACCATATGTGTGACTATCTCTGAAACAGTTGCTGCTTGAAATGAACATGAAACTTGTCCAGCAAAAGGCCTAACTCAGCTAAAAGAAATGCCATAGAAAGAGCTCCTTAAATTTACAAATAATGACAACCTCATCTCAGTTTGCTGTAACAGCCTAGCATATGGTAAAAATCACACCTGTGTTAAAATGGCAGTGAGATGGGTTGGAACTTGTACAGTACTGTGGAACTATTGCAATGGAAGAACTGCAGTGTTTCTGGGAAGTCCACTTTTCCATTTTTATAAGTATCCTAGTTTTGTGCAAAATCAAATTACTGTCAGTTTGCACCGCTGACTGTCCTCTAGACAATCAGCTCCCCCTGTGGCCTCTCTTCATGCATGAAACCCTGATAAATACCACCAGGTTCAATCTCCTGTATGTATGAAGGACACAAAGTGGAGGCTTCTTTTTTATTTAAACTACAATACAGAAGTGCTACAACTACTTGACAGCCAGCATACTAAGAAGTAAGCATTCAGTACAGATTAAACATCTTTCTATGAAATGAATGACAAGTACATGCTTGTAGCAAACATCTGCCTTTAATCTATATTGCTCATTAACCACGTGTTGTACACTTGGGATTAGTTATAGCAAATAATGCTGAAACGGATACCACATGGATACTTGTGAATAGAACTTAGAAGACTTTTAGATATTTTTAGGTTTAGAACCATAAGTAATTTAAAATATGAAGAGCTTGTCTGATAACAACTTCTGCTTTGTTCTTTTCAACCAACAGTCTCTACTTATCATTAAAATGACTTTTTTGAGGATTTTTAATTTATCCCTTCCTCCCTGGAATAGTTGTTTCTCAATGTCCTCCCCAAAAGTTATGTTTATTTTAGAGAATTAATGGTATAATTTAATATATCCAATAAATTTTATTTTTAAAACCAATTTGAACGTTCTTCAGAAACATCTAAAAAACCTGAAAACAAAACAATCCAGCGAGCACTTACGGTTACCTCAAAGGGTCTGTTTAACATCTCCGCAAGATAAATTTGTGAAGAAAGGTTTGAGTTTAGGACCTAAGTCTTGAACTCCTTTCCCAGACCAAACTTACGTGAATAGAAGTTTTCCTGAATGAAGAGAAGAGCATTATATTAGTAATCTAAAATCCATTGGGAAACTGGTATAACATTTTATAAAAAGAAGAAAAAAGAATTTTGGGTACATAATTGTACAGGTCTATAGAAATACAGAGTTATCTCACATAGGATTAAGTCAACAAGAATTAACTCATGCAGGTATTTGAACATTAATTATTCTGAGTTTAAAAAAAAGCAACAAAGACTTGAGGAACAGGACTTTCCAAAACACTTGGAGATCTGGGGAACCAATAAGCAAATACAAGAACAAAAAGCTTGCTTTTGGTGAAATAGGAGCTGGAGGTAAATTAACATTCACTCTTTCCATGGCTTGTTGCAGTCATGTAGTCTGAGAGCTGTTTATGCTGTTTATCAGCAGATAGGATAAAGGAAGTCTCTTGCCTTTATCATAGCTGGTGAGGATAAAAATGAAATCAAGAATCTAAAACCATGTGGCCAGCATAACTGGAGCCTAGCAACTCCAGGTATCCACAAGCACAGGGTGGATAGAATGGAATTCTGAAAGCTTATACGAAAAAAAATTGGAATAGACAGTAGGGAGGACTCTTAAAAAAAAAAAAAAACTGGCAGGAAAAGGAAGAGGAAATAATGCAACAATTGAGGTAACAGAGATGACCCGAAGAATGGAGGAGACAATGAAAACAACTGGATTTACAAGCTGTGCAACATGTATTTTACTTATTGGTTACAAATTGACTACCTACTGACAGAGCTTACTAACAGAAAGATCCCAATTTCAGCAACAAAATGAGYTGATGGTTCCCTCCCTGACAATTACTAATTCAAATCATTAAAAATCTACTTGAGATAAGAACATTAACCTACCACAGTTAAGTTTTCCTTGTACTAACCTTGCTTATTATGCTGCATTCAGACAGAATTATGTAGCATTATTATTATAAACTAGGTTTCAGAATCAGATACTGAAAAGACCTAAAAGATCACTTAGCCTATACCCTGCTATTTCATCATTGTTCCCCAAAGTTCATTTTCTCATACGTTATCTAGTCTACTTTGAGTTTTGAAACTGTGACCTTATGTGCAAAATAATAAAAAAGGAGAGCAAGAGAAAGGAGAAACATTAGTTTAACATGATTTTCACAAGAAAAATGATACTACATATTTAATGTATGAGAAGCTAAATCTTATTCTGAGCACTATTGCACTTTTATCTGAGAGCATTTATCAGCATGCAGCACATACCATTGCATCTGTCTCTGCATCCTGAATCTCGCTATACTCTACAATGCCAAGGAACATTCAGTTGTTAAGTTTATACCTTTGAAAAATGCATTCATAAAGGCACAGCTATTTTTGCCATCTTATTACAGTTTCATTGTTTTGGAGATGTCTTCAGTGTCAGTACAATTGGGAGCATTCTTTTGCAATTTTATTTAAAAAAGAAGGATTTTTGATTAATGTCTCCTTATTGAAATCAACACCAGCTGGATTTTATGTCCCGGTCGTAATGCATAAAAACTGTATGTGTTCAGCATATGAGCAGCAGAACAGAGAGGTTGTGATGCCTGTTTATTTTTCTTATATGGCAAAGAGAAAAAAGCATTATAAAAATAATAATAGGGGAAAAGGGAACATGAGAAACACATGTAGAGTAGCTTTAAAGATTCAGGTTTGAAGAAAATTAACATCAATAGCATCACTCAAAATACTGCTTAGTTCTGTATATTCTTTTCCAAAAGAAACTTTAACATCTAACCAGAGTATGGCAAAACAGACACAAAGTATACACAGAACCACAAGTTTAAACAGCTGTTTTGAGAAAGAGTAGGTTCGCTTTGCTGCAAAAATATTTTTTTAGAAAAAAATTAAATAAAAAGAAGATGACAGTTGCAAGTCAGTAGTTTAAATTATAAGCACTTTGATGTCCTTGTTTAGGAAACTTTCATTAAAAATATCTAGAAAGACGTAAGTAGCTCTTATTGTTCCCCATGGATGGATAAAACCTTTTCAAACTAGCTTGTCGTATCAAACAAAGTCATCCAGCGAGCAGTGCTGAAGGAAGATCTGACATGAGCAGAAGTGGGAGTGTTCAGCTAAAGAACTTGGCCTTCTGTTAGAAACATGAGTCTGAAAAAATGCATATTCCCTTCTTGAAATACAGAACACACATTCAGAAAAGAAAATAGGAAAGCATTTTTTCTAAATATTTTCTTCAAAATAGATGAAGCATTGTTTCATTTTTCTATATAACTTGGTATGCATTAAAGTAACAGAAATAGCAAGGTGTTTGATTGTCACCTTTCTCTGAGCATAAATATCCTTGCACAGAATATTAAGTGGCAAATTATCTTCCTTTCTTAATTCATAGCATCAAAAGGAAGAAGTAATACAGACACGTTTGGTAGAAAATATCCAACTTCTATAGATATACAATGATTGGAACTGTTTGGGAGTTGATAGACTCATTAATTGTTGTGGGTTTTAAATTCAGCTTGTTGTGTAACACTACTTACTTTTAAGAGCTAGGAAAGTTAACTGCTGATTGAAAGCTATATATAGGAAGCCGACCTTTAAGACCAAATCTGTTTTAAGACTCCAGCTAACATGTAATTAGTGAATTGACTACTAGTATCCTATCACATCATCTTAGCATCTGTTACTTACCAGGACATAAAATCTATTGCTGGACATGTATTCCCATCATAACTCTGAGTTTGATTTTGTGTGCTACAATAAACTTTAGACTACAAGGTTGTCATTCAGAGCTGTGTTCAGTTGGGGGTAACACAGCAAACAGGACAATAAAATGTGAGCACACTGAGGATTAGAGGTCTTCGGCTGAATGTATTGAAAGTATTACAGAATAGATAAAGGTATGCCAGGAATATCTGGCAGTTCTCTCAGAGCACATATATGACTGCCCAAATGCAAGTTGCTCACTTCCTTTTTGTGTTTGATTTAGGATTAGTACTTAAGAAAAAAGTCCAGCGAAACTTCTAATCATTTCAACAACCAGGTCACTGGTGGGATGAAATGATCTATTTTACCTTTTTTAAAACAGAGATCAATATATGCTGYTTACTAGATTGCTTTATAAATGCCAAGAAAATCTTTTCTATTAGCAAGCAGAGAATTGTATACATTATTTGCTGTTCAAATACTGCAAGACTAGATTAATACAAAAGGACTTTGTCCCTTAATTTTGTTGTCAGCAGGACTGAATCCTAAAAGTAAATTGTTTAGAAGGATGCTGATTGGGCTTTATTTCTCATTCCAGCTGTTCATGCAGACTGAAAACAAAACAACTCTCCCCTCCCCAGTCCTATGTGAGGTAAAGAATATAAATCACACTATTTTTAAGGAAAGTTTGAAGAACCAATCAAAAATAAATTTGAATAAACAAAGGTAATCATAGAAAGTTTTGTTGTGGACAGTGCAGAGGAAGTCAACCATTTTCTGTTAAAGCAAATTCTTTATACTTTCTTCCAGTGAAAAAGAAAATTATCTAATTATGAAAAAGTATTAGTACAGTATTTGTATGACTCAGCTGATCATTTGGTTATATTCTATAACAAAAAATGAACTTTTAAAAACTCTCTTTTTACATGGTTGTATTTGAGTATTTTGGCTGTCAAAAGGGATACAATAAGTTTTTGTATTTTTCTTACGTTACAAAATAGAAACCAGGTGAGAGGAGGTCCTAGGGCAAAATTACCTTAGAAGGTCTCTCTCCTCTCTTCTCCAACCTGACAACAGGAGAAAGTCTGTGCATTTAACAGCATGAGAAGCTACTTCTTTTTAGCCTCACAGAATGCAAAACATCTTAAAATATGTCAGAAGCGTGGGTGAGGTCACAGCCTTGCCTTTCATTACATGACAGCAGAATAGACTGGGTATTCCTTGAAAGCCACCGGCACTATGTGTAAGCTCTGATACGAGTCATACTTCCACCACTGTAAGACTGATTAAAAGCCACCCTTAACTTGAACAGAAACATGCAATGTGAATTCGCATACAAAATGCATTCACTGTCATGCATTGCTTACAGTATATCTTCCTATTTTCCTTGAATTTCATGCAAGTAAGCACGCAGGCTCTCAGATACGGAATGTGTTAACTTTAGATCGTTGTTGCACAGGCTGTAAAATAAGTCTGTGTTAAGGTGAATCATTCAAATGATAAAATATTATTTAGTGTTCTAGTCTCCTTAAACAGAGAATAGAATAGAAATAAACAGAGAAAATAGAACAGAACAGAACAGAATAGAATAGAATTTTTTCCTACTGCCCAAATTATTTTCACCAGTTATCAGACGTGATATAACAATAGGCAACTGAAGTCTGGATAATGCAGTTTTTCTATATCACTATAAGTTCTCAATAGAAAAGTTTCTTATTCTTTTGCCTACTTATGCACTAGAGAAAAGATTGGATATGTTAATTCTGCATGTGGACTGTTTCTACTCATTTAGCAGATAAATTAAGAAGTCATCTATTGATGCTTAGTGTGCTGTCATGCAACAATCTAAATTATGTTTGTCCTTCATGGTTGGAACTGTTGTTTGCCATACTAGATCTTGTTGCAAAGGAGTTCTAGAGCCAGTACATTTTTTCTTTCCTCAGATATTATGGACCTGTCCCTTCTGGAACAAGCATTAGACTTGTTTCCAAGTCTCTATATCTTCGGGATTATGTAGAAAGCCTAGGTCAGATTGGGGAGAAAAAAGTACTATTTGCTGTATTCCTATGCTCCAGATGGTGTTCCAAATGGAAAAGAAAACAAACCCCTACTTTGAAGGATGTTGCTGGAAAGCAATATTGCCTAACAGTGTATTGACTTTTCTTAATAAATTCCAAGGAATGATTCATGCCTCTATGCCCTGTCTAATATTCCCTGATATATCAAATCTTGCTTCTTTTTCCATTGCTTGGCATAGGTTGTTATAGTGGACTCTGGAATCTAAAGCAAAGCAAAGGTGACTGTGGACCAGAGATGGAATATAGTCCCACTTCAGAGCAAAACAGGGAACTAAATGCAGACAGTTCTTTCTGGGGACAGGCTTGATCCCTGCTCAAATTTCTGACATTGGTTCTGTGTAACTTGAAGCAAATAGAGATGATATTAATTCTTGAGGTTTAGAAATGACAGTGATGTGAACTAACTGGGAGAGCTACCAAGGTATTTTTTCTTTAAACTGAAACAAACAAAAAAACCCCATACTCTTCCCTACACTGCAGGTTAGTTTTTTGACAGCTGTAATCCTGAGGAAGAGCCCAAGAGAAAAATACTAGAGGAACTTCAGAAGATTGATCAATCTGTCATTGTGTTGTAGTTCCAAAAGGGATCTCGAGATTTTTCGCAGGAGTATCAAAGTATAGCAGATCTAAGTACTGTGTAAACACCTGGATCATCAGTATCTAATGGATGAGGAAAAAAAAAAAAGAGTACAACTAGCTCTAAGGAGAGAAATAAATAAACCTTTCTCAGGGCAGGTTTTTCTTTTACAGAAATAATTGCTTTTGATTTTCCTTTTGTCTCTTCATAAATAGGTACATTTGTTATGAAGAAATAAAAAGCAGCTGTCTGTCATCATTGCTCTATGGAAGGAAATGATAGTAAGAATTTCAGTAAGAAAACAGATCTACCAGTTACATTGTAAATGAGTTCAGTAATGTCCACATTCACTTTACGCAAATTTTTTTCACCCAATGAAGCATGCCAGCTAATCCAGTCAAAACACAGATATTGTCTTAGTTGTACATGGTCCTCCCGAGGCATTTTTTAATTGAATGGCATTTCTCAAAGTAGAAGAGAAAGGTTGTTCCTTTTCCACTATTGGTATTGTTCTTCATGAAGCTGAACTTTCTCTTGAAGAGTTTTTAAAAGCCACACAGTGAAGGAAGGAAGGTATGGAGGAAAATGTATTTCTCATTTGTCATCTTTTGTGGACTCTATTATCAAAAAGACCTTGACACCTAGTATAATCAGCAGTCTGGAAAAGAAGGAAGAAAACACAAATTGAAAAGCAAATTTGCTTGCAGGAACATGACTCAGCACTCTTCATTGGGACAGTTATTATTGTTATTGTCTAAGCAAGACAACTCTTTTTCAAGTGTGTTATTTTGCTGAAGGAAAAAAACTCATCATTGCCCGCCTTCCTTATTTAGTGTTTAAATCAAAGGAGCCTGACCTATGCTCCCTTCACCTTTGTACATTGTCAACCACTTACATTTCTGCTTTGGTCTGAATTACAAGTAGTTTAAATAAAATACTGTGTGATAGTAGAAGTCTTGAAACCTGATGTCCCATATGGATATTGCATGCCATCTCTGAAATGGATTTTCTTGCAGCGTGGTTGAACACACATTGCAGCCTTTCCTTTACCTGAAGCATTAACACTGGTTTCTCCCATCTGTCTGCTCAAACATTTGTTTTAGTGAAACTTACAGGAGCTAAAAATATTTTCGATTCCTGTCAAATTTGGTTGAAACTGGCCCAGGATTCAAGTAAGTAGTGGAAGAAAAGGAGAAGGAGAGAGAACTGGGAAAAGGTCAAAAGATACAGATTCTTTAGAAAACTAGACTAAAATGCTCAATCCGACTGAGACTATGAACATCTTTTATTAACTTGATTCAGATTGTAAACTACTTTGCTTGCTTGTGAGAAATCATAATGGCTTATCAAATTCTTCTTTTCAAAACACTTGCTTTGTTGCATTGGGGCACAGTGAGGGGGCAGGTGGGTCAGGACTTAAGCTTTGTGATAATGGCAGCAGTAATGGAACCCAATTTGTTTGAGCCTTTGAGATGAATCTGCCAAGATATTCTCCTATAGCGACCTCACCAAAGAAGACCAAATGGCTTTGACAAGGCCAGACTGTATTAGAATATAGTCTAGGATAATTAACTGGTTAAACAGAAAAAAAATCAAAGTGACTAGAGAAGACAGCATAGCAATAAAAGGGTTTATAAGCAGCTCTTCTCTAACCRCTGTCTTTACAGTGCAGCTGCTTGCTACAGCCTTCATTTTAGACTGCTTCGAGTATTTGAGTTTCAGTGAACTCTGCCTTGTCCCTTTTGGTCTCTAGGAAGTTCCTTCTGTTCCCCCTGTGGCCTGTCCAGCTGCTAATCCTCTGCTCACTAGTCCGGCTCCCCTGCCAGCCTCTGGAGCCTTCGCACCCAACCTTGCCTCACGGCCTTTCCCCTGCCACTCCCCACCAAGAGTGTATACCTGGCACAGAGCTGGGAGCTCGCCAAACCTGTTTCATCCATCGCAAAGGTGTAAAAACAACTGTTATTAGAACTCCCCAAATAATCATAGAAAACTGTCAAGCTTGGGGGGTAGAGGGAGGGTGGTTGTTGCCAGCATCAGCACTGTAGAAGTTATCAAGCATGTTATAATTTCTTTTTGCTGATACAGACTTTGAAAAGCAAATATGTGACGTGTCATTTGGTGAAGAAATAGCTATGAAATCTTAATCTTCATTCATACTGTGATACCTGACAGAACCGAAAATGGGCTATTAGAATCAAGGTGAGAATATGCCTGATACAGACTATTCAATTCCTGAACTCCCTAATGCAGTCAGTCTGCAGAAGGAACCAGACAGGTGCTAGAGACTTAAGGTACAAAGAGATATTAGGCCTTCAGAATGAATCATCTTACAAGATGTCAAGTCAGCAAAGCAAACATGTTGTCATTAATATCTTTATGCTGTCACTAGAATCTTTAACCAAACCTTCAAAATCCTTTCAATTTCTGCATTTCTGAAAAGATGGAGAAGGGCCATATTAAGGCCTTCAAGTCAGCAAAAAAGTACATTCTGAGCCCAGTTTGTCCAGCAAAAGCCCCGACTGAAACAAAAGAAAAACTGCATAATAAGGGATATAGTTTTACTTCAACAAACATTTTGAAAAGGCACCACTTCCATAGCATATCATTTTTTTCTTGTGAAATGAATATTTGAAGGCAGCACATATGTGACATTAAATTATCAGTTATTATTTAATGTACTATCTTAAAAGAGGAAACAAAATCAATCATTTTAATCAATCCAAAAACTTTCTTCATGTACAATTAAATGTAACTTTAATCTGAGGCTTAGACTTTACAGTCAATAACCAGCAGGTTGTTGCAGTTTGTCCAAGCCTGTTTATACACACAAAAATTCTTTCACTTGTGTATGAATGGGCATGACAAATCCTTTAAGCTTTAATAAACTAAGAAGTTGAGGAGAAGAAATAGTCTGATTTAAAATATAAGAGGCACACACAGACATTATATCTCAGAATACAAAATTTCTTTACATAGTAATCCATAGCCATCCTTCTGTTATCATTTAACACTTTGAGAATGCCTAAAGTTTCTAGAACAGCATGCCTTTTTCAGAGAAGTTGGCTCAATCAAGTAACTTTGCTGAAACCAAGATCATGATCAGGTATTTGAGAATTAGTCTATGCCACTGAAAGAATTTTTTTTCATTTTTTTCTTCATTTCCCTGAGAGGYTGTTAGATAAGAATTCCATTTATCATTAAATTTATCTTTCTTTATTGTAACTTATTCTTCAATGAATACATTGTCATAAACTTCAGTAGATATCAGATAAGACTTTTAATTTTCACACTACATATAGCATAAGAAAAAATTTTAGTATGYATAAAGGAAATAGAAGTAGTATTGAGTCACTTTACGATGCCTTTCATCATCACAGAAAAAATTAGTTTAGTCCTTAGAAACACTACTTAGAAAAACTACTTTTATAATCTGCTCATTTACAGGCTCTGTTGTATCTAACAGCCCACAATAAGCAACTGTAAAACTTCTCCTGCATAAATTACATTAAGCTTTATGGAAACTATTGCTATCTTTACTGAACCATGTTAAATCATTTTTCCACTCCTTCCACAAGTTATGCCAGTTTCCCCCAGATACAGTGTCCCACTATTTATATATATACATATTTAAAAAAAATAATGAGGCTAAAGTCCTGTTTATATACCAAAAAGTCCTTTCTTTAAGGTGCTGGGTTTTTACTGTATTTCAATATTTGAAATATAATTCACAGAGTACTAGTGCACTCTGCACTCTCCTGTTTTGTAATAAATCATACAAGTAGCCATTACACCAATTCAGTATATAACATTCCTGGCTATTCACAGTCATTCGTAAGCTTTTCCAGAAAATACCTTCCTTGAATGCCTTTTCCCTATCATGAAATTGCTAATTAATGTTTGAGACTTTACTTTTTAAAACATAAAGCCACATAAATGAACTGTTCCTGGTAGTTATTCAGTGCATCGTAGGATGATGTGAAAGGAGATTTCTCTCCTTTTTCCCCTCCTACTTTGTTAAAAAACTGCATTTCTTCAGGCTGAAGGTCTGTTCTTCAGAGAAGGTCAAGTTTTATTTACTAAAGTTATATAGATTATAGTGCCTAAAGCAGAAAACAAGGAGTTGCTATTTTGAAAAATCTTCACAGTCATCACTCCTGATGTGTAAGATAGAAACAGAGGAACAGATACTCAGGTACACAATATAAAATATGATAAAGGAGCTTTAAGTAAATTCAGGATGATTTCTTTACAAAGATTTCTTCATTAATACTTCATAAATAGTTCCAAGCATACTGCCCAGTTTTTACTTTTTTAACCTATATGTTATAATTTTGAACTGATTTTGTCTTATATAAATGAAGAATCATGCTACTTCACAAACAAATATACTTTTAAAATATATTAGAAATAATAACATTTAAGATCCTAGTTCTTTCACCCATAATGAGAAACCTTATTTTAAATGCTCATTTATTTTATGGAGGTCAAAGATCATCAGATATTCTTTCATGAAGTAATTCTTTGGGATTTAATTTTTCAACAAAACATACTGTATGATGTGTACTGATTTATACTACCATAATGTTTCTGTATCACAGAATCACAGGATGGTTGAGGTTGGAAGGGACCTCTGGAGATCATCTAGTCCAACCCCCCTGCTCAAGCAGGGTCACCTAGAGCACATTGCACAGGATCGTGTCTAGGCACTTGAAGTATAAAGAAACAAACAGACTTTTCTTAGGGATGGTATAACTTGTGGAAAATGTGCACTAGAGGAAGATTATGAGAGATACTGGAAAAAATTAAATGCTTTGCTGCTACCACATACTTCAATTGCTATTTGCTGTTGGATTTGACCCTCACAGATAAGTGAGGATTATGGGTCTGATGTGGTACTACATAATGTTAAGCTATTGTTCCATGTCTTGGTTAGTTTCTGCCTTAAAATCATGAATCCTGACCCTTAGCCTTACTCTCTCATAACAGTGATAGAGTTCAACAGTGAATTGAAACTGATAAAACTAAAGATTTCAGAGAGTGAAAGCAGAGGTTTTTCCTTGACAATATCCCTTTCTTAAGCAATAAGCGATCATATCCATTTTAAATCAAAGGGTGACAATTTATTCCAAGCAGGTTACATATACTAGAAGGACATTGCATACTGGTATTCAGAAGAAAGATGTTAAACATCCTTCTAGCTGTAGAGTTTGGTGGATGAACGTAAAAGAAAATTTATGAATGAGTCTGGCATCTTGCTACTGAAGTTTACAACATTTATTGTGGTCTATCAATCGAACCATAAGCAAACAATCCAGAATAAAATAAATCTCACTTAGATGTTCTATTTTGAAAGATGCAGACTGATAAAGAAGGAAGAATTTGTGATGTTCTGTCAGATGTTGCTTGTTATTATCGAGTAGAAGAATTTTCAGCTCTGATCTTAACTTTTTTTTTTCAAATCTAGCTAAAGAAATGCAGTGACCCAGTCATCTATATGCCATATGATTAGTAATCTATCTGTGCATGATTCAGATTCTTTACAGTAGATCCTTTCTTCCATTTGTATCTCCAGGGACATATTGGTATATGCCTATATGTATGATGCATACACTGCTGTGTCGGTAGTGTATGTGCTCAATAAGCACATACTTCTGTGTGTAAAAAAAAAAAAAAAAAGAGAAAAACAATATGACAATATGGAAAAATGGGATGCTTACTATTGATGAAGAGAAAGTTATTTTCTAGGATAACAGTGTCTTTCTTTTAAATCCTTCTTTAGTTGGATGTTTTTGAATGTTTCTTCTTTGTGATACAAAGATTACTCTTGTTCAAAAGGGAGTAAAAATGAACCAGCTCTTTGGTAATCAGTTTGTTGTATTGAATGTCACCCCAGGTAGGATTAAAAGCAGAATTTTTCCTCAGTGTGGAAGGCAGGCATTATTAGCAGCAAAAAATACTAAATAACCTTGGAGAAAAACAAGCATTGCAAAATACAGAAAGAGAGCATGAATTATAATGATTTCAGACAATGTTAACTTAAGCTAATACCTACTGTCTAAAGAGGCCACATATTAAGGAGGAAAAGAAGAAAAAGAGGACAACCATTTGACTTTCTGTATTCAGCCAATAATTTCTTCACCTCTGTTGAATCATGACAGATGCTCTTCCTTGAAGCAGGGAATTTCTTATGACATTTATTTTTCATTAGAAAATGCTCATTCTCTCCATGAGCTAGGGTAGCTTTTTCCACCTTTTTTGGGGGGAAAAAAAAATTCAATTTTTTTTCAGTGTTCCGTTCTCCTATTTTTAAAATGCAGAATTCCATTTTGGTTTTATCTGTTTTATATTTTCATTTAACCAAAATATAGTAAAAATTAAAAAATATTTGGACAAGATGAGCGAGAAATATTTAAATGATCATTAAGCTATTTCTTTCTAATGAACATAAATTTGAGATTGTTTCCTGTTTCCTTTTTTTGGCACATAAGTAGTATTTAAAACACTGAAGAATGTTTTGAAACTAAGTTCTAGTTTTCCACAAAGCTCTAGGTAGTATGTGACTTTCAGCTTTGTACTTACCTTATGCTGAAGACAGCCATCATTTACTTCACTAGGCATTTTGAGCAATCTGTCAAATGTTGAAAGTCTAGTTTGTTACTAGTTTTAATTTGACCAGATGTTGTCGTGATTTGCATTACAGTGGTGTATTTTTTACTAGGAGAAGCTGCTTTATTATAGAAGTTCTTTAAGTATATTTTGGGGACTGTTCTGAGACTACTAATATTTGTCCTTAGGAATATCACAGTATTTTTAAGATATTATACCTATTCCATGGGTATGTGAGTCAGAAATGCACTTGTAAAAGTATCATTTTAAAATTATGTCTGCAGTGGCATAAACTCCAATGGCTTTTTCCACACAAAGCGTTACATTACTTCGCACAGGAAAGTCCCCTTGCTGACGTTCCAGATAGCCTGGCAGTTAAAAACATGAGTTTTGCATGCATTATCAAGAACTTAAGGTTGATGTTTTGTTTTTGTGTTTTTAAACAAAAAGTCTAGCAATAGTTCTCTTAGAAAATCAGAGCTTTTTTGGGAAACTATTTCATCCTCATACTGTCTCCAGAGGACTTTTGTCTATTGGAACGTATTGTTTCGCTTCTGATGAGATCACTGCTATTATTTGAAAGTTGGCAATTAATTATAAACAAACCCAAAGAATAATCTCTTTCCAGTTCATACAACACTCACAATAAGACACCAGCAGATTATATATGATAATATCATGTCTATATGGTCTTCCAAATGATACCTATATTATTTTCTTTGTATCTGGAAAATCTCATTAGAACATATGTCTGTGCTTTCGATTAATAAATATGTACTCAACAGCTCTAGTAGACATAAAGTACATGCTTTCCTCCCAATAGCTTTGAAAGCCCAGTTTAACTCTGAATTAAATAATAAAAATATTGAAACAGCAATGATAGAGATTGTAGAAGTCTTTCATGCCTCAGAAGGCAAGTCACACAGCGCTCTATACGTGGAAGTCCTGTCAACCCTACAGGACTGCAGGTTTAATTCCTAATTAAGGTTCAGAAACAGCTTGGAGAGATGCTAAAAGCTTTGAGCCCATTAATCAGAGACGAGCGCACATAGAACTGTTTCGGGTATATCTAAGTAAGAACATGAGAGTATAGTTCGGCTCCGGAATGTCTCTGCTGCCAACTGTAAACTGGCCAGCATGTACAGCAGTCGCTGTGAACACGTAACTTCGGCTGGGCTAGCAGCTAGAGTACTTATCAGGTGGTTACTTAGGATCCTCAGCAGGCCTATCCTGGGGGTGCTACCCTGTGCAGAGGGCCCTACTGCAATATCGGGATTTTTACTGCTAGACTAAAATTAGTGCAAATGTGTTCACATGTGCTACAGTCACACTTCATCTGGCTGTGCAGAGACATTCCTTTAGAGGGACGTTACCCTCAGAGGGAAAAGGAAAGACAAAGATGTTAGTGTTGTGTTGATCAGAGACGAGCATTGCAAGAACACTGAACCTGCCCTGAAAGGCTTTTTGTCCGAGTTGTTTAAGACAGAAGAGTCATCAAGAAAATGTGACTACAGATGACTGGAACCCACACCAATCCCCCCAATATCACTTTATATCAAATTAGGGCCTCACTAACACAATCCTGTTTGGAAAGAATGATGTGTGTGTTAACACAGTCCACAGCTCTCTGACCCTCGCGCTGAGACGCCTCATCTGAGGTTATTTACAGGCCTAAATCTAATCTCATTCTGAACAAATATAGAAGCAGCCTGACTCCTCTCAAGCTCTCAAGATACATATTGCCTGCTTTGAGAAATTGTCTGATTTCACTGAGGTAAACTGGATTTATCAAATTCAGTGGAAAATATCAGTGCAAGAAGGCATAAAATATGCTGCCAGCTATGACAAATTCCTCCCAATTTATCCAAAGAGAATTTGCTGAAATCCCTGGAGAAATCTGAGGGAATTTTGGACAGCCAGATTACAAATACTACTCTAATTCCTTCTTCTATCTCCAACTATGAAGAAAGCTAAACTGTTTTTATAATTGAAGATTAAGCCAGGGAAAAACATGTTCCTTACTGTTTTGTGACCTGCAATAATAAAACCCCTGGGGATGAAGACACAGAAGCTGTAATTATGGGCAGCTCCCTTCCAAGGAGATATGAGGAAAAATATGAGACTGTAACAGCTTTCACTTCATTACTGAATTTGAAACTTTTAGACTCCTGAAGTCTTAAATTTGTACTATCTAAATAATTACCCTCACCRTCTAAATAAGGCAAAAGCTTAAAATATAAGCTGAAAATCAATGTTCAAACATATATAATTTTGAGGGGGGAAAAAAACTTCAAAGTTTTACTCAATTCAGGTAGACTGGAGCTACAGGACTTGTATGTTAGCATTATTTATCAATTATTATAATGGTACTAAAGATTTGACCAAAACCACTATAAACCTTTTTATGACCAAGCAAGTTCATCTGCTGTAAAATAGTTATCTAGCATTTCAGAAACTACATGCACAAACTTTTGAAATTATTTACTCTAAGATGACTGCTGATAAGGACCTAATGAGCGGACCAGTCAATCTGTTGGTTTGCCTCTTTAAGGAGGCTTTAAACTTATTAAGGATTCTCCAAGCTTACCATGAATAAAGTAGCTGGCATATCTTGGAGATTAGTCGCTGAGGTAAGACTATTTTAATTTTGCTATGCTAATACTACAAACAAGAAGACTTGAAATCCTAGAAGCTCATGTAGAGTTGCAACAAGTAATTGTACTCACCTTTTTTTAGCTTGCACTTTTAGCAGTAAGTCTAAAAAAAAATCAAAATTCATTTTCCATGTCAGCAAAGAAATTGATATTACCTCCAGGAGAATACTACTTTCTTGCCCTTATGCACTTCAGAGTAATCAGAACAGAATAGTCTGCTTTGCCAATTTCAGCCTTTTTTCATTCTCATTGGAAGGTCTTGTCTTATGCATTTGTTATTAACAAATTGGTCTTTTTCCATTATTAATGTACTCTGAGTTGCTGCTAATGCTGCTGACCCAACGCATTTTATGAACTCCTACATTATATATAATGTTCCCTACCTTTCCAAAAATTTATAAGGTACGTATTGTGCTTTGTCAGTTTTACCTGTCTGTAGCTTTAACTGCCTGAGCTCCAGAAATTCAGCTTATTCATGATTTATCCATTAATATAAGTATCATAATCTGTGGAATGCYGAAGTACCAGCCTTGATGGGGATAGAGCAGGTGCTGCAATGATGTGTGCAGAGAAGAGAGTTTGAGTGATTAGCTGTCCTGTGTGTATTCCTGTGAAAACAGATGTGAACTGTTGAAGTTCAATGGGCTGTACTGTAGTACCTGCTGATTTGTGCATTAGGGACAAATATTCTGGTTGCATTTGCCTCGGCCATTTATTCCACAGGTGATACTTTTGCATAGGTTATTGAATTTCCTGGATGAAAATTAAAGCAAGCGTACTTATCTGCAAGTCTTCACTTTGCAACTAAGCAAAAATTTCAAGAATTGAATTCCCAGTGCTTTATGAGCACAGAACAGAGCATGTACTAATCATAAATATTTGTAAACTAAGACTTCACCACATTAATGGTTCTAATGACTTTTATTGGATTCTCCCATGAATAGAGTTGTGCGCAGCCACAAGCAAATGAAGTACTAGAGTACAAATATTCCTTGATTTTAAAGGAAGTTGTACTGAATGGGTTTGCAGTGATGGATCTATTTATTAGACTTTCCAAAAGCATATGATGACACTTCATGTACCCAGTAACATCTGAAATCAACATTTGGGAAAAGAACTCTTGAACAACTTCTTTGCACTAAGCATAGTGCAAACAAAAAACTTGTAGCTAATGATTGTTGATAAATGGTCTGCTTAATTTTAAGGAACAGTGACTGAAAAGAAAGCACACTTCTTTTTTAAAGGAATGTTCTCATATCAAATCTGATTAAGATTTGCATTCTGAAGAGTCTTATCTTTACTAAATCTCAGCCTAATAGAAAATAATGTCTTAGAAAAATTAAAAAAAACAACTGTTCCTTTGCAAAGGGATTAAGAATTAACTGATATGAACTGAGGGAAAAAAAGCTATAAAGGTGGATAATCAGGAATTTTAAAGTGGGCTTTTCAAATGCTAAATTTCTGAAATCAAAACTTCAGAAGAATATGTCATGTTTTATGTGTTTTTTCCCCACAACTCCCAAGAAGTGCTGTAAAGAACTCAGGGCAGATCAAATCTGGTTTAAAGAAAGTCTTTCCTGAGAAGATAAAGGTGAAGTATGAAGCTCTCCGTGCTCCAGATTGAGTATAGCAAGCCTCATACAAATATGCCTGTCCTGTGGATAAGAACAAATGACCTGAAGGATAAGATACCAGACCAAAAGCATTTTTTCGTATAGACATTAGCAATACAAGTTAATACAAAGAATACAAGTTTGCATCACTGTCTCCAATTCT
The DNA here is from genome assembly GCF_003343035.1 of Apteryx rowi. NCBI lineage: Eukaryota > Metazoa > Chordata > Aves > Apterygiformes > Apterygidae > Apteryx > Apteryx rowi. The sequence goes on along the minus strand of NW_020449263.1, from coordinate 459,388 downwards.
CTCTGATAGTTTTGTATTATGTTTTCCTAGTATCACTTTCAAAAGTAACTCTCGCTGTTCTTAAATACATCTGGTACCAGTTATCTGATTTTGGGAGGATTGAGAGAGGGTAGTGGAGGCAATTAACTTTGTAAACCTAGGCATGCATATAGATCTTTCTAGAACAGGGCCTGGCCTTCGTGACATGAAGATCTAATTCAAATTAGTTCAGCATCTGAAAGGGAAGAAATGAGACTGCAGAAAATTTAAAAATAGAAAGTGTATATTAATATATAAATTGGAGATGTCTGTGAAGAGGAGTCTTATCTTAAATGATACATTTTTGCCCCCTTTTTTATGAATTTTATCCACTTATTATGTTACTGAATCAGTTCATCCATCCCTACTGATAAAACTAACTGAGCAAAATTGGGGCATTCGGGCACATTAGGGTTTTATAGTGAAGAGTTAGCAAAAAGGGAAATTGTCATCGATTTGAAACAAAGGGGACTGATGGAGGAATTTCTGAATATAATTCAGTTTAACTACAGTAAAGAGTTTTGTACAGTATCATATGAAAGACTAATCTACAAGGTCAATCAGTACTGTGCAGGGAGCAGTGAATAAAGAATTAGTTTGAACACCAAAGACAAATGTTACCTGTTTGAACGAGGAGCAATTTAAGAAAGTAGGAATTTGAAACCTCTATTAATACTTAAATGATTAGTATTGTAGATGCACAACAGTATATTAACAGACTGTTAGCTCATAATTGTGTCATTAAAATTGGACTGTTAGTTAGAAAAACATTCCTCTGCAAGGTAATCAGTGATTTTTAAAGTCATTAGGGTTTTACACATGAAAATATATTTTGTGGGCAAAATTGGGRTTGTCATTCTTGATTAATTTTGGATTTAAAGGTAACTGAAGAGGACGGAAGACTACAGCTCTATCGTAATATGGTTTGTGACCAACATATATGTTCTACATTTTGAATTTTCTTCTGCAGTTGTAAAAAACCCACTATGTAAGAAGACAATGAGACTTCTTGTTTAAGGGGTTTTTTTGTGATTGCTTTTTGTGCTACATCTCCAGAGTATAAAAATCTAGTCTCTATGCTTTTCCACTCCCAGCACAAGGTCCTTCAATGAATCCTTAAGTGAGGATACATAAAATCCATTTCTTATGGGAGTGTCCCAAGTAGCAACTATTTCTTATTGGTAGTGTCCAAATAAAGCAAAGAATGATCAGGCAGGATGAGCCACAAATAATACTATTATTTAAGATTTCTGGGTATCTTAATTTCTTTCTTATAATAACAAAATATTATGTAACTCACAGTGTAGTCAGAAGCAATCTGCATGAGGCATTGTGTCAGGCAGAAATTCACTCCCCCTTGAGAGGAAGCTCTTGCTTAGGCTGTATATAGGTTTTATTTGGCATCAGATACATTTTACAGGAAAATGTGACAGCAGGTGTTTTAGGTTATAAGAACATTAATGTCTATTGTGGTTAATGATCCACATGTGCTGCTAGTCCAAAGGCAGCATCACCAAGCAAAAGAGACTGTAGATCACTGTATGCTTCTGGTCTAAATGAACTACAGAGACCCTCTCTACCCTCATGCCAGAAAGTTTCATGGGTTCAGGGGCAGTGACATGGGTGACATTTTGCTCTGAGAAACACAGTGAAAAGTATGACTGGAGGTAGTCAGTAGCTTTTGAAAGATTCAAAGCTGCATGTCTAGTTCTAAAACATATGTATATATATATATATAATTATTATGGAAGAGAACTAATCAGTTACCAAGAGAAGAAGGTAACATAGCAAGACAAAGATGTATCACAGCAAGTATGAAGCTATTGTCAACAAGCCATCAGGAGATGCAAATAATAAAGCATATACGAAACTGAAGAATTAAAGTAACCCCAGGCTTGGGAATGTACAACAGTTTGTACGAAACTAAGAAAGGAACTGATCAGTTTATTGGCCTACAGCCAATATTGACTTCCTCTTTTATGTGCAAGAACGCCTGGGAAATGGCTAGTGTGAAGTGTGTAAGAGCAGCTAAGGTGGGTAGTGCAGGCGGTGGCTCTCAGGAGCGGAGCCAGTGGCATGTGACTCTAGCTCGTCAGGGCTGGAGGGTGGAACAGAGGAAGGGGCCGGGCAGCTGCAGGAGGGACTTGGGGGAGGATCTTGCATCATGTGCAAGGACTTTGCTTCTATCACAGAGGAAGAAGGAAAATGCTGAAGGTAAGATATGATGGAGATGAAGGCTGTTAGTTTGGAGTTTGGGCTTTTGCCTGTATTGGGCAAAAGACTCTTGGTTGTGGGGCTAAAAAGAATTGAGGAAACAATATAGCTTGGAAGGCTGTAGCAGAGCAGTCTCTGTACATGCAGAGGTAGAGCAGGGAAGATGAATGCAAATTGTTACAGAGATTAGCTCTATGTTGATGCTGTGTTGAGCTTTTTGAAACAAAAACACTTAATACTGGTTTAATTTTACTTCGACTGAAATCAAAGGAAAGAACTGTGGAGCAGGGCCTACATGACTCTAAAATGTTCGTAGAACTTTCATCTTAAGTTTACTCACAATAAAATGTTTACTGTAGTGTTAACTACTGTAACCTGTGCTAGTTGGCAACAAAATATGCTTTCAAGAAAGCTAAGAACTGTTATCAAGGTGAAAAATCTGAAACTTTCAAAGAAAGCTAGTAATAGGGCTTGTCTGAAAGCTGAATTACTGGCTTAGTTGATATCCATGTGTTTCAAAATTATTTCAAAACAGTGAACTGCCTGATAAATTTTGGAGAAATATATTCTTTTTAGAACTTCAAACTGAGGAATGTCTTAATCTTCCAGTCATGATTGAGTCAAGCAGATGAGCAAAAGTGTTCTTTTGAACTTTCCCATTAATTCTTATGCTGCATGATAGGTCAGATATTCAGCAGAGTATATAGTTTCCTGCCACTTCCAGGTTTCTGTGATTATTCTCCATCATTGAGTTTCCAGTTATGAGCTTTAAGTGATATGTATTAAATTCATTAACTTCTCCCTGTGCAGACAAAAACAAATATTATCAGATAGATGCTTAGTTACAAATTTGAGGCTCTGACTAGAAAGTATTTATGCATGTACTCTGCCCCAAATATAGCAGTAACATTAAGGTTTGTGGGCTTTTAATGCAGAAATAAGATGTAGCAACTAACTGGACAAATGGCCCCATTTTGTTTGTGTTAGGACCTATATGGAACCATGCTGCAGGATTGCTGAACACGTAGGGCTGTGGTATGCAAAAAGTTATGTTAAGTGCATAAAGGGTCTGGGTGAATCTGGATCTTGAGGAGGTCTTTCCAAGTACTTCATAAATGAAATGAAAAAGGAAAGTACAGATAACAGAAAGAATTAGTTGTCATCTGCCTCTAGTAAGTACAAACATATTTCTAAAAGAATGTTCTAGGTGGGCATAGAAGAAGTAGAACCAAGAATAAGGGAAATGTGACATACGGCTCTGTTACAATAGCTAAACCAGCTCCAAAGTTAAGATAATAGACCTGTAAACAGGCTCTGTTATTTTGAGAGAGACTAAAGTGACACAGAGGCTAACAGCAAGGTATTCTTCTACTGTGTCTGTAAAGCTAAGCCTCAGTAACAATGTTTTGCACAGGTATCCTCAGAAGCCTGTGTAGCAGGAACTGAATGTTAAATCTGGTTTTCCTTCTTTCCTGAAAATTCTTGCACAGTGACTTTTCTATGGATATTATGCAACAGAGGATTGGGCAAATTAGACATGTATTTTTTAATTTTCTGTGTACTGGTATTATTTATTCTTCAGGAAAGAACTGAATGGCTATTTCCACAGGCTTCTCATCTTCCTTTCTTATACCTGCTGCTTTGTCCTTGGAGGTTAGGAAGGTGATCTGCCTAGCAGATGAAATTAATTCTAAAGATAAATTATCTATTTTTATATGAACTGCTACAGTGTGTAATGTCAGCAGATATATGGGCTAGGCATTCAATGATCCTTACCTTTACGTGCTTCACTCTCCTAATCTCAGTGTTGTGTTAAATTTCTGTTCTAAAATTCTCTATTTGCTTTCAACATTAAACCCTGTTATTCAGATCACACTTTAAATTTAGGTGCAAATAGCAAACTCTTTCTCTGTTCCTACCTCTAGGCTTTCTGGACAGGACAGTCCAGATGTGCAGGAACAGCAGCATCATAGTACTTAGCCTGATACCAAGTAGACACACAGAAGTTTCTAAACCTGTTAAAAATCTTACGGTAAACTGTGTGGTCAGTTCCCTGTAGCTGATCAGTTTTCTTGGCTGCTTACTGTTGTATTGCACTTCTATGATCAAACACCAAGAGTTAAGAACTCTGTGGAAACTTCGGTATAGGGCTAGATATAAACGATTTATGCCTTTCTCTTTCTGCCCTCCCCCAAGGAAGGGGGAGGGGGAAGTTTCTGGCACTCGGGTTTTCTTTCTCTATAGCAGACTTGGCGCATCATTTATTTGCGCTCAGTTCGTGTTTGGAAGGTTTCCTTTGCAGAATGTGGCTGGAAGCTTTTCTTCTCAGAGCTTAGCCTTTGTAAATGCTAATGATTCTCATGTGAGAGAAGGGGCTGCGATGTGTCTCGTCCCTTCTCCTTCCCAATCTGCAAGTGAGAAAGCGAGCCACTTATTCTTTGAGCTTCCTTCCTGAAGTCTTGCTTGATAAGGATTTTACTAATCTTTGACTCATTTGATTGGCTGTAATAAGCTCAGCTACTAGGCTTTTTTTTTCTTCCCTGGAACAACCACAAAAGAAGACAAGATCTGTATTCTAAAAAATATTTTTTCCTAAGGAAACAAACATAAAACTACTTTATGACAATGTCATTAGGGAAACTCCATTCTTTGCTCATTTACTGCACTGATCAATATGAAGACTTCACAAAGGCTTAATGCATAGTCAGGGTTAGTACTGAAGTTAACATTTTCAAAGTGCGCAGAAGAATAAAAGGACTGAAAAGATACTGAAAATTCAGGAAAAAAGAGTTCAAACACAATTTTTGATTTTTGGAATTAAATGCATTTGAGTGATACTCAGTTTGAATGATATGTTTGGAAAGGTCTGTAATATAGCTGATAATTCACTTTGAGTTCAGACTGCAGTTTCATTTGATATTACTTACTCAATCTCTTTTTTTGTGCTATATAGTCTTTCCTCTCTATAGCTCTCTTTTTCTTTTGGGTTGAAGGACTTGCATGCCTTTATATTTTGCATGTTGAAGAATACCAACTTCTGAGGTAGTAGTAGCTGTAGCAATATGAAAGACCCCTTTGTTTATGGAAGATATCTACGTAGCTACATAGTTTATTTTCAGATGCTAGCCACAACATACCTGTGGATTAAAGTTTCCATGTTAACATTAAGGAAAAGTTTTGCTAATTCCCTCTCTTTTTCCCTAGTTATCCTTTAGATTGGGTATTCTCATTAAAACTTAAGAGAAATATGACATGTTCTTTCCATTAAGCATTCCCATTAATTATCATGAACTGTTAGAAGAGATATTTCCATAACACTAATAAAACAGATCTGGGAAATAATGATCTCTCCTATCCTTTTGATGTTGAGCTTTTCAACAATTGATGTGAATAAATGTCTTGCTGTGCTTTTAGGTCACACAGTTTAAGATCTGTCTTGGACTGTTCTTCCTTAACCTGATATGCGGTGTTACAAAACTGATATAAATTGGGAAAAAAATAGAATTTCTAATCTGATGGGCAGGAGCCCAAAGAATAGCAGAAGTCTTTCTGTTGATTTTAAATTACCTTTGAATTGCTTTATCCCTATTTCCTTTTCTTATAATTCAGCAAGTAATGGAGCAGACACTCTTGTGATATCAATGGAAACAGTAATTCTTCCATATCATAATACTTGTGGAATCGTGAACTTCTCAAAGGCACTCCTTCAAGAAGACTTGTGAAGAATTTGCCTTTGCCAAAATCAAGAAAACAGTTTTAAATGTAGAACTTGGCCATATAAAAGCCTTCAGCCGTAGCCTTTTAACCCTGCATGTCCATCAGTGTCTGTAAGGAGGTCTCACTATCAGGTGACTTTTGGACTGAATTAATTTGGTTTTGAATTCAGTCTAGATTTATTAAATTAGATACTGCAGAAAGACTTGTCACAGTCTGAATCAGGGTTTGACTACCTACTTATTTCCAGGTATGTTCTACAAATCTTCTAGACTTCCCTGAAAGGAATAATGATCCTCTCTTTTTAAGAAAAAAAGAAGAAAAGACTTGAAATTCCAATGCCAATTTCAATAAGTAGCCTAATTTCTCTGTCCCTGTGGTGCCTGTCTGAACAGAGAGGATAGCGCTTCCTTTCCTCCTCCTCGTCTAGATAGTGGTTTGAAAAAGAAACAGAAATGTATTACCTTAGAGGTATGCACAGGGAAAGTATGTTGGATTATTTAGTAGTTTCTGTAATATAAGTAGTACAGATGCTTTGCAAATTTGGCTTGTAGTGCACTTCTCACATAGTAATAATTTATGTTCACTTTTTGATGTCTTAAAAAAAAGCAAACCTTACAAGATTAAAGAAAAAGGAGTGCAATATTACAATATTATGCTTTTTCTCAGTCCAGAAAATTTCATTCTATGACAATGTTCTTGAGACTTAGTGGGGTAACAAGTTGCAACATAGTTATTTAAATATTATGTAGAAAGGGATTATTTAAGATCTAGGGCTCCATGGTAAAATGTTTTAGCTTGTTTATCTACCAGTCAAAATTTCGATTGTGCTTTATAGCTGCTTTAATAACATGAAGTACAAAAGAAGGGCTCTAGAAAGAAATGTCATGATTTTAAATGAATATATTGAGTGAAAATTACCTGTTAGTTGTAAACCCAGAAGCCAGAGAGTTTGAAATTGCTTTCCAGAATAAATATACCTCATGCAAACAAATAAAATAAGCTTTTAATAAGATCGAAGACAGTCATCCTGCCAAAAACTCAAAAATAGGTATTGTATCTAGAATAAATAATGTTTAATCTTGCTCCCTGGTTGGTTCTTCAAACTGGCACTCTGCTCATGCACATGAAAGTCATGGCTTATAAGGTATTTATTTTATTTTTCTGGATGAATGGAAGAATCAATGAGAGGAATTCCTTTGAACTGACTTGATACAAAAATACACTTTTCTCAATGAAATTCTCTTAGCCTGTCTGACTCACAACATTTTCTCTGTTTTTGTTTTGAATTTGTCTGCATTGCAGTAGGAATACTTTTACAGAGTGTAGGGTAAGTATATTAACTTTTAGAGAGTTCACTGTGTGTGACTCTGTTGCTACGCTTATCGATGACATTCATAGGACTAGAGTGTGTGTGTTTCATGTCATATCTGTTGGTGAGAGAGCAGGGATACAGTCTCCCAGCCCTACTTGGGTACAAAGTACAGGTAAGGTTGCCAGTGCAACTGTCTTCAAAAAAGAGAAGACTAGGATGATTATTTTTTCAACTCTTTCCTCTCCTCCGGTTTCATTGTTCAACAAATAGAAACACTGGGTCAACTACTTAAAAAAACAAACAAACAAACAAACTATTGCTGCTGATGACAATTCATTATCCTTATCTTTAAATTCACCTTGTAAAACACACTTCTGTATGGACTTCCTAAAAACTAATCTTCTGACAGTAACTAGGCTGGCAGTCATCTTAACTACTATGGCAGTAAGATATATCACACAAGTGAATCTGCTCCTGTGCTTAAGACAGGTCAGGAAACCCGTTTCCTCTGTTTATTCCTTGAATCATGTCACAGTTCTAGAGATTTGGGTACAGTTTGCTGTCTTTGTTCTAGTCCCTTACTTAATGGGCTCTTGAGCCACAATACACACTTTAGATGTTTAATGGTTAGTATGTCATACTGCATAATCAGTCTTTAGCTTCTTTGGTCGTATTTTGGCAACTGTCCAGAGAAGAATATCATTAACTTGATTTTTATAATAGATAGGAATAGCTGAAAACTTTGGCAAATGAAAATGAATGGATTCTGGTGTTTTCCAGTTGGGAAATGTATAGTACCCTACAAACTCTCTAGCTTTCTTCCTAAGATTTAATAAACTATAAGTAAATTTTATTTTGTCTAGATTGGTTCCAATTATAAAATATTAAAGACTGCTTTTCCATTCAGTAAGGAACTTTAAACAAGCTGAAACAATCTGCATTGCAAAGAATTCGCAATTAAAAGGAAGTAAACATCATGGTGATGATACCAATACAAGTGTATTATAATAATTTAGGAATGAACAAGCTCAAAATAAGTAAAGAAGTGTATCCCTTACTCTCCTGTTTTGGTCAGTGTCATACGACTGTATGAGATAAACTGTATGTTTATCACTTAATTCTACTTGTTTCCTAAACTTTCCAGTTTAGGGATACTGTGAAAGAAGTCTTAAATGGTACATGTAAATGTCCCTTAGGAAATGTTCATTCTATATATGATCATTTAAAAATGTAATTCATGTACCTATTTTGGACAGAAGATTGCTAATTTTTCTAATAAACAATGTTTTGTGTATTATAAAATCACATTTTAACAAAACAGTATATCATCTCAAGCTGGCTAGAGATCAAAAGTAACTTCCTAATCAAGAATTCTTGGAAGAGGTAATTCAAACAGTTATTAAATCTATGTGGCAGGTCTCCAGACTGGGTAGGTTTCCCTTAGTTTCATGAAATATTTCATCACTGACTCAACTTTTGTCCCATCCCGCGATTCAGTAGATTTTACTTAACTTTTAACAACTCAGTCTCTGATATTCCCATTAAAATCACAGCAACCTTTTGATAAAAAGATGATGATGAATTTTATTTATAAAATGAGCCAAAAATTGTTCTCCTTGGTGGGGACCTTTGTAGGTTAAATTTCTACATACTCTGAAGTAGCATAAGACATGATACAGGTCAGACTTTCTGGATGTGAATGGAGTGACCAGAACTGTAAAAGTCTCTCTCTTATTTAATGGTTTATTTGTCAAACTCTGAAAACACCAGTTGACCTGAGCAGCATCCCACTTTGGAACTAAGTTTTCCTTACTGGCAAGTCCAAACTTTATTGTTTAAAAGAGGGAATTTCAGGACCTCTGAGCTTCACCATAGAAACTGGAAAATCAAGAGTAATTCTACTGCTACATTAACAAATATATTGTAGAGTACAGCCTTGTAGACAGCCACAGGTTTATAACCTTAAAAATGATCTTTAGATATGATTCTCATTCTGCTAAAAATATTGCTTTGACTCAAAATGTGTCTTGATATTTAATTCACAACTGTGTGACACAAAAAAGAATTGTTTAGTGGAGTGTACCAACTGAAGTGTTGCTTGGAATCTAACTTTCTTCTTTTTTAAGCTAGAAGTTACTTAGGAGAAACAAACTTTTTTTATTTTTAATACCTTTTGAAGTTCTTTTTGTGTTAGGGTCAGAAACACAGAACAACTCTGACAATAATATAATCATATCATTAACATGAAAGTGAACTTAAACCTCATGAATTCTGTAAACTATGACAGCGGAGGTGGTAAGTTCCAGGTCGCTTGTCCCTAAATATCACTAGATGGCATATTTTAAGTTTTCCACAAACCAGCTAGTGCAAGCTCAGGACACAAGTCTTTCTAGTATTTGGGGAAATATCACAAGTGCCAGGATGCCAAAGACTTGGGAGTCATTACTTGGCTAATCAGTTCTCCTTTGGAAAATAATGTTAGAAAACTGGTGGAATGGATTTAAGTATGCGTTGAAGATTATAGCAGGTTGCAGTTAACACATTCTACAAAACTGAATGCTGCTGTGTGGCTGATACGCTGTTGTGAGCAATAATCGCTCACAGGGCAAACGGTGATGATAGCCAACGTGTCTGTTTCTTTGGATTGAGAAATATGTGGATGTGAAATGAAACCTTTCCCTTTTCCAGAATAGTAAGATTTGAGGTTATACTGTGCACATAGCTATACTGTACTCAAAATGCTGTCAGAGCCATCTTTTCATGTTTTTTTTTCCTGTTCACATGTTCTTCCAATGTTGATTTAAGGCAAGCTCTTCGGAAAGGAAATTATTCTTTTACTGTCTTCCTCCTATATTTAGGATGATACTACCTATCGTACCATGATGCTGATAGTTACTGTCTTAACGCTGACTGTAAATCGTGGATCATCAAATGTAACTCTAACTTTGAATTATAATTTTAATTGTGCTTTATTAGGAAGCTAGTCTTTTTCTCAGGTAGGTGTTGATTGGTTGCTCTATCAGTTCAGGAGAGAGGAGCATAAGCAATATTTTTAAAGCTGCTTTTTTTTTTTTTTTTTTAGCAAGTAGTGCATTTTTTTGGTTGTCTAGGCCAAAGCTGTTGTAAGGCAAACACCTGACTTGCTTGAGCAATTATATTAATTGAGGATAAGATTTTTTCATACCCAGTTTCTGACTGGTTAACTTCCATGCATTTATTTAGATTTACAGTGTGACATTAATTCTGCATTTCATCTGCATGTGGGTCTTTGCTACTCAAAGAAAGTTTAGGAAAAGCACCTTTAAACCCTTTTTGACATATGATTTTCATTATTAATACAAAAGAACAAGTAGTGTAGGCTTTCCTGATTTGTTTTTAATTGAGGCCTGCTCTGAGGACACTAGCTTGTGTTCACAAAGGAAGTTTTGTATTGTGTGCATCAAAGAGCAAGTTTATTTTATGTGCGCTTGACAAATCTGACTTTCATTTAGTGTTTATTTTAAAGGAAAGATTCTTGCAAGGAGTTGGTGGTTCTACAATTAATGATTCTGGAAACAAATTAAACAACTCTCGGTTTGAGAGGCATTATTGGAGTTTACAGGTTAAAAATAAGAAAGATCTAGTAAACACAGATTTGGTATTGAAAGAGGGTAAGAGATCATCTAGCATTATCTGTGTAACTCAAAGCACTGCACAGTAATTTATATATAACGTCTAAAACATAGCCTAAAGTCAGGGGTTTCAGAAATTGTATTGTCTTTTTTTTAAACCCCAAAATTCTCTTAATCACAAATGTTAGTTTATCATTTAAGAGTATAAACTTAAGGATTTAGTAAACCCCCTAACTTAATGCCTCTGCCTTGGCCCTCTAGTGATCAGAAAAGAATCTTTGAGTATGTGTAATTGGAATTTCATTTGATGTATGCAAAGCTTAGATAAAAAAACTTACGAGAGCACTGTTCCTTTCAATAAGACCGTGGGGATATTACTGGCTGTTCTCAGGCATGTATTCTTCCACAGCTTTGATATATATCTTGATGCTATTTCGCATGTACGTTGTGTATACTTGGTTGTCTGTTATCTAGATAATTATCCAATTTCCAACATGTGAAAAGAATGCTATGCAAGTTAAAATAACTTGCATACCAGATTGTTTCCACTAATTTAAGTTGAATCAGGATTCCTTTCTGGCTTCCTAAGTTAGGTTACTGACTGTGTTGTTCCACTGCATAAATATGATTAGATGCACATTTGTAATCCTTAGATGTATGTAGGTGAAAATGTTAAGTGAGCAGATGGATGTTCAACAGAAACATTTTTTGAAAGAAGTGCAAGAAGCATTTTGATCTTTCTAAATCTGCTTAATTTTTATTTATTGGAATCTTCTTCAGGCAGCAGTGAGTTCTTGAAGTTATACGTTCAAGTCTAGTTATATGCCTTTGAAGTAATGAACAAGGCATGACTAATTTCTAGTGATTTGGGCTGCAGACCATGTCCTGGAGGGCTGAAATGCTCAGACAAAAATGTTGATTGTAATCAGTCTGGCCATTGCTGATGTTACAATTAAAGCAAAAGACTAGGGCTTAGCATTTGTACTCCTGTCAGACTTCATCTGTATGATTTTTGTAAACTAGCCAAGCACTTCCAATTCTGCTCACTTGGAAAAAAGAGGAACTCTGCAAGACTTACTGCAAAGACTGTGAAGGAACTAATAATAGCTGGCTTTTTGCTTATTGCTGCTGAATGTGGTTGGGGCAGAATAAATAGCCTGTGTGCGCATCACTGAAGGCTGTATATATGGGCATGCAGGAACTGGCCGACCTAAGTCACTTCTGCCTGTGTCGCATATTGTACCACTTCCTCAAAAATCAAATGAATTGTACAATGAAGGAAAGGTACTTCTGTCATTGCAAGGGCAACTACAAGCAGGAAGACCCCAAAACCCCTATGAATTGCAGTTTTGCAACAATTTTATTGTGACCCTGTGATAGTTACTGACAAAGTGTTATTGTTTAAAGTGAATAAAAAGTCTGGGAAGAATGTTAAATTTGTTACACTAATTTTTGTTTTCCAATTAAAAAAAATGTTGGTAAGCATTTTCTTGTTTTGTGGGGGAGTGAAGTGGGGATTGCTGCTTCTTTTTAAGACGACTTGGGGTTTAGTAGGAAACATCAAAAAAATTATTTGCACAAGGAGCAAAAAGAACTGAGAAGCAAAAAGAAAAAAAAATGGGTCAAAGATTTGCTTTTAATAGAAGAAACAATAGTTCAAAGGCAGTTCTTAATAGTAACTCAATTTTGCTTTCTTTATTGTGGTCCTCATAAGACAGGAATCCCTGAAAGCCCCATTATGTGCCACTTAGCTCTTGCTGTTTATTCTGCTGATGCCCTGTTTAAGCACTTTGGGCTGAAGTGATGGCTGTCTCTGAAATGTGCCTCCTGTAAAACTGTAATAATAGAATGAAATGAAAGGCCTCCCTTAGCTGCAGAGAATTAGTAACTCCATTGTGGACACAGTTTTCTTGAATTTCCTGGGTGGAAAGCTCTCAGATATTGTCAAACCTTTACTGGAATATATCCAGTCAAGGAGAAGGATTACACTGGGATTCTAACTGGGAAGTGATTTCCAGATCACTTCCCGAGAAACTCTTGGTTATTGTTCAGCCACTTTCTAACTCCATGTAGGAGGTCAGCGAGCAAAAGAAAGGAAAATTGGCCATTCCTAATATAGTCGGGCAAAGCTGTCCCAAACTATAGTTCAGAACTTGATGTCAAATGCATCTGTCCCTAAATGTGTCATCTAAAATAGCAACAATCTGTTGGATGGATCCATCCAACAGCTATTTTCAGGAAACCCATATTTTAATGCGCCATCTTCCCACTGACAGATGAAAGCTGCAGAATGTATGTGATCAACATAGAAAACAAGGCAAAATAGTTTTCCAGAAATATCAATAGTATGTCGAGCATAGATCATACCCCTGCTAAATGAATAAGTGAGYGACCTCTGTCAGATATTGTTTGTTACTTACTGCTAGTAGCAAACTGGGTGCTAGGAAATTCCACAAGTATTTAACAATAAAAATTTTCAAAACAACAACAAAAAAACTTTTTGGTTTAAAAATGTTGCAGATAATCATCATGAAATAAACATTGTGTTTTAGTATTTTGACCTCTCTGTAGCTTTAACCGCTTTACTGTATCAAGGAGAAACAGTGAACTTTCTCAAACATTAGGAACTGTTATGTCTGAAGGTGAGAATAAAGTACTCTAAGGACCAAAAATGTATATAATTAAACTTTCCATACTACTTTGTTCTTATTCCTCTATTTAAAAATAAAGTTGGAAATCTGTGCGGATGGATGGGGTTCCTTTCTATATATTATGGAAAGTGCATTTCTTGGATGGATTTCTGTTGTTGTTCTTTTTTTATGCTTTCTAGCTTCTTAGCGTAATAGGTTGCTCAGTCTATTTCACACTTGATATGATTGTTTACTACAACCCATTTCCTGGCATTTTTTTCAGTTTAGCTTAAAGTATTCTGAATCATTCTACATAGTTCCCTTCCACCTCTGTGTAATTTCCCTTAATTTTGTTGTTAAACTCTTTCCTATCATGCATAATGGTGGTTGGGGTTTGCTTCCTCTTCAAAAATTTGTATTCTTCTACTGTGTTCTGTCTTGGTATCTTGTCTAGGTATTGACAAGATAATTTTCAATTTTCCTCATATTGATCACTTGTTCCCATTCACTTTGCTCAGCTTCCTTTCTTCCTTCTCTGCTGAAGCCAACAAAACTGGGAGGTGTTATTAATATCTCATTTTGGTAACATTTGTGTAGTTGTTCAGAAATGCTTTGTCAGACTTGGCGTTCAAATATGTTGTTAATCAATTAATGAGCTGGTTTTAATGCTAGTTTGCTTGTAGGTTTTGGTCAGCATTATCTTGGTTAGTATCCTGTGGTCTTTTTTTTCTTTTAAATATGTAGTCGAGATCAAGGATGATACAATGAAATAATGTGGACAGGATCAGAGTAACATGGTTATGGACTGGTCTCATGCTGTGATGGCTCTTGGCACTAATAACTGAAAGAAAGCGTATTGTTGTTTCTGTCACTATTGCAAGTTGTCTGTCTTGTGATACAAATCCTGTATGGACTTCCTTAGTTCATATAATTTTTTCAGAGCTCTATCTTTTTAGTTTTATCTTCTTGGACTGCTTTCCCAGATCTATTAGCTTGTACTTGTGTAAGCTGAATTTCAATTTTTACTCTGAGATATTTTTACTCAAGTTCTCTAGTCTCTGGATTTGTGATTTTTGTCAGTCATGTAGACAGTTCCCGTTATTTGTATTGTCAATAATTATTCCTTAGGTCACTGACCATATGAACTTAGGCTAGGCTTCAAAGTATGCTGATGTTTTTATACTTTTGCAGCTAAGCTAAATTGCCCCTTTACTTGGTAGAACTCTAGAACATGAAGAAAAATTGAAGCTCATAACAAGTGAGAGTAGCGAATATTCYTTGGCACTGTCTGGTGAGCTTGCCTGCAAACCTAGAGGCAGAATATAGACCTGCATACAGGGATCTGCTGAAGTGGCTCTGAGACTTCTCCTTGGTTACAGCTGGCTGAAGGACTCTCACCTACTTGTTCATCACAATACTTAGCAGCTTCGAATGAATCCTTTCTCACTCTCCTGATGGAAAGAGCATTTTTGGATGGAAAATAAATCTGAAAGTCAAGAGGGTGACAAGGGGATGTGTTGTATCTCCCTCTCCAAATCAGGTTTCCTCATGCTCTGTGTTAACCATTTGGCTTTTACTGCTTTCCACTCACTCTCAGTGAATTCTCTAATCCTCTGCCCTTGAAGGGAGAAATGGAAAGAAATATTCTAGCCCTAAGTAAATTAAGTGTTTAAGAGATTGCAGAAGAATCCAGTGAAGTAACACACAACTGTCCAGGCAGTATCCAAATGTACTACAAGGAAAAAATTTAAGCTGGTAGATATGAGCGAAGTGCACTAGTCCTTAGTGTTAAAGCTGTAATCGTGTCACTAACTTGTTACAGGCAGAGTGGTATAAAGGCAGAGATCATACTTCTTAATGAGGACAGACAAATCAATGGAGGTGGTGTTATTCTCAGAGGAGAAAGTGAGCTAATGAGCCATTAAAAGAAAAATGCACTTTTTGCCAGACTTCAGGTACAGTTCTCTCCCAGGGATGGCTCTGAGTAAATAGTTCTTAACACTGGCAGACAGATGGTTTCCTATATCATCGAAAAGAAATCTGATATCTGGAATCATTTTCTATTCTTTCTAGGTCTTTAGTCTCTCTCATGTTCTGACAGCAAGAGTGTATGCAATAGTGAGCTAAAGTGTGTCATGCAAAACTTCACCAAATCCTCTCATTTGAGTGTCCAGGATGCAAAGGGAAGAGTCAAAGAAATGAGATTTCCCCTTGATGGGCTTCCGTTCACATTATTGTTTTGTATATAAGCTACACTTAATGCTTCATTCTATAGTCAAATCCTGTCTTCTGTCAATGGCTTCTTTAAAGGTTAGCCAGTTCAGATAATTGACCCAGTTCTGTCAAGGAGCACTCACTTACAATACGTTACCTAAATGATGCACTGCCTGCAAAAGAAATATTTTTGTTGGCTTTGGACAATGTACTGAACTTAACAGTCTTCAAGTTTGATCAAGTCACTGTGTGAATTCCTTATTTTTACAGAGCAGAGGAAATATAAAATGAGCTTTCTACTGTAAATCACATTGCTGTATTTGTGTATATTTGTTTTCGGTAGTGGGAGGATTTTCTTTTTAATAGTCTGTTCTTGTTCTCAAAACTATGTGAAAGATTGCATAAAGTGACTTAAACAATCATCCTGTGGTAGATAGCAGGTTTGACTCTGTTAAAGTCTCACCAAAAGTTGAAATATTTTAAAACTTGAGGGGAAAATGGGATTGGAATGCAAATGTTCTGGCAAAGCAGCTGTCAGAGGCAGTAGAAGAACTGATTGATATTTTGTGAGTTCTATTTTGATCTTACTGCTATGTTAGAATTTAATTAGCATTATATTATTAATCAAACTTAGTATTACAAAAATTGAAGAAATATATGAACTAATGTGGGTCATTTTTATTGTGGCAATTAAACGTATGTTACACCTAAATTAAGATTAAAAAAATTTTTTTGAATTGGCCATTTTGTTTCTATACTTTTCACCTGCAACAGCTTCTCTCTACTTTTGATTCAAGCAATTTGAGGTTGCTTTATTTGTTAGAAACCTGGCAATATGCTAAAGCAGTCTTGTGTGTGAAGTGTGCCATTAATTACTAGCTTATATTAATTAAAGTAAATGCAATCACAAGAGTATGTTGACAGCATTAAAGTTAATGACTCAACACTATTATTTAATGCACCTTTGAGTTTGTTCAAGAGAAATTTTAAATTGTAGAAATTAGATTGAGGTAGACAGTTGTAAAATTCTAGACGTAGCCATTTTAGCCATTTCAGGCACCATGGGACAAACTAATAGATTTCAGATCAACTTAAACATATTAATTATTTGGATCATTGCCCACTAGTGTTTCCATAAAATTTTGCAGTTGCACAAATGTGTGTTCTCACAGACTTGCTACATATTTATATTAGCATAGATGAAATCAAAAGCCTGAATTGTGTTCAAGGAACCATTGTGCTAAGCACTGCATCGACTTTAGGAAGACAGTTTCTCCACCTTAGATGTCACATGTGAACTAAGAACAAGAAGACAGAGGGAAAGGTAATAAATATATATACACAATAGTGTATCAGTGATAAACCTGAATCAAAGCTAATTGACATAATACATGTTGTAAAACTCCATTTACTTAAGACCTTGGACTACATTCAGTGTTACCAGCCTCATGGGTCCATTCTATTTTGTATAGAAAGTCTTAGTTTCCTGATTGTTGTGCTCTGTCATCCAGGTGACCTGCTGGGTATTGGAGCACAACTGACTCTGCAGGGTGGGTTGTTATGATGGGGACTCTGAAGAGTGTCTCTAGTTCACTTTGGATGAGAATGTTTTGTAATTCACATTTCACAGAATCACAGAATCGCTGAGGTTGGAAGGGACCTCTGGAGATCATCTAGTCCAACCCCCCTGCTCAAGCAGGGTCACCTAGAGCACATTGCACAGGATTGCGTCCAGGTGGGTTTTGAATATCTCCAGAGAAGGAGACTCCACCACCTCTCTGGGCAACCTGTTCCAGTGCTCTGTCACCCTCACAGTGAAAAAGTTTTTCCTCATGTTTAGATGG
>NW_020449263.1:399244-439307 GCF_003343035.1 Apteryx rowi | reverse complement strand
GAGGTGATCGAGCATGCAGGTTTCCCAGGAGGGGTACAAGAGGACCCTCCATAGCCACATCCCATGCRCRCTTCCSTGGCTKCATKCACCYGYTGGAGGCATCCTGACTTGAGCWGTCTTTTGCCAACTACCCTGGCACTATAACTCTCCCCTTCCCCCATCTTTCCTAGTTTAAAGCCCTCCTTACCAGGTTGGCCAACCTGTGGGCAAAGACCCACGTGCCCTGCTTAGTGAGGTGGATCCCATCTCTCGCCATCAGTTGTCGATCTTCAAACAGGGTCCCATGGTCGTAGAAACCAAAACCCTGTTGCCAACACCAGCGGCGCAGCCAGTTGTTAACTTGGAAAGTCCATCTCCTCCTCCTCTCATCCAYCCCCCTCACTGGCAGGATTGAGGAGAAGATGACCTGGGCTCCCAGACCTTGACCACCATCCCCAGAGCTCTGAAATCCTGCTTGATGGTCTCCAGTTTGCCCTTGGTGTCATTGGCGCCCACATGGAAGAGCAGCAGTGTCCGAAGCATGGACAAGCCTTGGCAGTCTTTGCATGACATCTCTCACACGAGCCCCTGGCAGGCAACAAACCTCTCTAGACAAGAGGTCAGGTCAGCAGATAGGTGCCTCCATCCCCTGCAGCAGGGAGTCCCCCACAACAATCACCCGCCGCTTTTTCCAGGCATTCCGGCAAGGCACAGGGTCTGTTGTCCCAGGTACTTCCCTTGGAGCCATGCTGATCTCCTCCTCATCCTGGAGGGCACTAAACCTGTTCTTCAGCTGCAAGTCTTCGGGAGGAGTAGGAGCCTTTCTCCTCCCATGAGCAGTGACCACTTTCCAGCCTTCTTCTACGATGTTATGATGTACCATTTCACACAGCACAGAGCCCTCCAGCAACTCCACTGCTGTGGGGGGTCGGGACTCCTGGAGCTGCACAGTTTCCGAGAATACCCTGTCTATCTCTTGCTCCGCTTCTCGGATGCTGCGCAACCTACTGACCTCCTCCTGTAACTCCCTTACCTGACGACACAACTCGTCAACAGCAGCACACCTCCCGCAGGAGAGCCGACTGCCAGCCCAGGCCTCCCGGAGAGGCCCCAAGCACTCCCTGCAGCCTGAGACCTGCAGAACTGCATCTGCTGTCAGAGGGTCGGTCTGGGTCCMAGCCTCTGACACAGCAACTCCAACAGCCACTGGGGAACGCGCTCTGCAGCATGTCACAACCATACCTGAGGAAACGTACACCACAGGGAACAGAAACGAAGGTACCTTCGCGCACCCTGCTGTGCAACCTGCCGCACAAACTGCTGCGTCTGTTCGCTGCGCTCTGGGAGCTGCGCTCTAGGCCTGGCTCTTATATAGGCCTCTCCCTAGCACTGGCTAAGAGGGTGCTTGACCGCCTTAATCAAGGGCCACCAGGATCAAAGGCCCCAACTCCCTCTGGTCAGGGGCAACCAGCCAAGCAATTTATGGCTACTCAGTGATGTTCTACCCAGATTTTTTTTGGGGGGGGGGGGGGGGGGGGGCAGTTTATAAGAAAAAGTCTTTAAAACTTGCTCACTTTTTTATGTTGTGTTGCATTAATGATAAAGTTATAAAAGAATACCTTTATTGTCATTATTTATCTTATCCTTTTTAATAACTTTTTTCTGTATTCATCAATTTTGCTGGTCTTAGAGAAATCTAAATAGCTGCTTAACTTAATAAAGACAAATAATACTAATTGTAATTCATGTCCTGTGCCATCATATTCATATGAAATAAACCAAATGTTATTTCCACAGAGTATCTTTTTAAATGCAGTAGTATGTGTCAGTCCTGAAATACTTAGCTATCACAGAATAGGCCCAAAGCAAATTGCAAATTTTATTTTATTGAAAGAATATTCAAAAGGTAGAAAGCAGGTATGGACTACTGAGCAAGACACATACAAGTCCTTCTCTCAACAAATAACTTAAAATGAGTTCTTGTATATGTTATCATTGTCTGGTAAATCTGTATATCAATAATGTGCTTTGAACCGCTTCCTTTTTGGAGAAAGTGTTATTGAGAAAGTTGTTCTGGAACAACTCCATATTCACTTGCATCATCATTTTGTGTTAATATTAGTATTAATAGAACTGACTGGTTAAATCAAGAAGATATTAATTTTGTTTTATTGCCTCTGTTG
This sequence comes from Apteryx rowi, assembly GCF_003343035.1. NCBI lineage: Eukaryota > Metazoa > Chordata > Aves > Apterygiformes > Apterygidae > Apteryx > Apteryx rowi. The sequence continues at coordinate 437,145 of NW_020449263.1, read as the reverse complement.
AACACAGTACGTTCTTCTGAACTGGTGTATGTGAGGTACTGCTTATGTTGGAAGATGTTAGAGTTCATTCCCTTCAGTGAATAGCACAGAATCTAATCTTTATTAATAACACAATCTTGAAAGATTTTATGCTATCACCTTTCCTCCTTCATGTTCAAATGTGATCACTGAAGGAGAGGCAATCTGGGTTACTGATATGCTGATAAAGGTGCATAAGCAAGTATTTTCATTGGAGAAAGGAGAATCTGTGGAACACTGCAGCAAAGAGACAGAGAACCTCATTGTGAGCACTTCTGCATACCTAAGAAAGAATGACTAATTAAACCAATATGTTATAACACAATCTTTGTGTTTGTGCTAACCTGCAATATTTATAGAAGTTTCTGGGGATTTAATCTTGACTCAAAACTCAGAATTTCCTTTCTCCTTAATAAATATGATTAAGGACAAAAAGTGGACCCTACAGCATGGCTATTCTGCAGAAAAGAAATGAACAGAACCATCAGCCTGCCTCTTTTGTGCAATCCCATTGCTAAACTAACCATAAAAAGTGTCTGATATGATCCCATTTATGTTTTATAGCAGCACACTTAAAATCACAATCTCCCCTCTGCTGCAGGAGGAGAACAGTGTGTGTAATGAAAATGCTGAGAAGTTGTAATTGAATCCTCTGGCATTTGTGCTGGAAAGCAACTCTTGAGTCTGCTAAAATTGCCTTTTCCCCCTCAAATTATTGCTAGATACCTCTTTCATGACCATGCTGCAAATGCTTACGGTGTTTGCCACAAAGAATTGTCTGGACTCTCAATTTGCTTACCCTAGACTGTAACTTTTTTTTTCCCCAAGGCTGCTATTCTCCTACTTTCCTCCAAAGATCTATTACTTGCAAACTGTCTATCTCAGCCCTAACATTTTGCCTTGGGTCCAAATATTTATCAGAAAGCAGAACAACTTAATGTAACACACTTGCCTAAAGCACTGTACAAAAATCTGTGAATGATTATACATGTCTTGTAGCTCCTTCAGGAAGGAAGGGAAACAATGAGGAAAATAAGTTAGTCCTTACTGAGGACACATTTTTCACGGGCTTTCTGACAGCAAATGTAAATTAGAGCTCAGAAGTAAGTATATCATAGATAAAACAGCATTGAAATGGCAGCAACCTCATTAGCTGTGCTGTGGTAACTAGCTACTCTGTTAGAGGTGCTGCAGGGACAAGGCAGGAAGAATGCCAAGAGACATTCATTTACAGCAAGACTAGGGAATGGAGGGAGAGAAGCGGTGAAAAGAAATGAGGAGATATTGTTATAGTAAAGTACAAAGGAATTACAAGGTGAAGCCTTGATAGTACTCAGGCTACTCTAACAAATATTTCTATGTAATTGCAACTCTGCCATAAAACATTGTTCTTTTTGCAGATGCCTGACCTGGCCTGTGTTTATAGTAGGGATGCTGATTATGGTAACAAGATAGTGTCCCCTAATGATGAGCCAGGTCATCCTATCCACTGCATTCTTGTGTCCTCCCTGAATATACGTGGAGGATAGAAGATGAGGATTCCTCTTGTTCTACAGAAAGGTTCCCACCCTATTCTAGTCTTGAAGGGATGTTAGAAATTAGCAAGGATGCTTAATGTAGAAACAGAAATGCTGCAAGAGTGAATTGGTTTTCCTCCGCAGGTTAATTCACTGAAGACTTGCCAAATTAAAAATGACTCATCTGAATAGTTTATTAATGTTCAGGTACCCACTAAAATACTGATTTGATAGCACAGTACAGATAACTAAACAAAGCGTGTGCAAGACTGTGAGGCCATTCTAAAGGATTTTTGCTTCCTGCTGATAACTACACAAAACAAGGAGTAGTTACTGATGAAGAACTTTGTCTCTGCTGATAAAGAAGGCATTTTCACTGCTGTGTCTGTGATTAAAAGATTCTTCCCTCAAGTTTAGAGGGCACGCTTCTGGAATGAATTTCAGGAAGCTCTCAACTTTTTTTAGGTTCCCTTGCTGAAATAGTATAGTAGGATAGGAAATAGGATAATATGACTCACACAGTCTTAATACCTGATCTTAAAAAACAAAGCAAATAGAAATACCTCAAATGTAAATAAAATTATACTAGTTTATTCATGTTGTTTGCAGAATACCTGTTTGTATCTTGTTATCTATAAGACTAGCATGTATTTCTCCAGTGTATATATAAAAATGGGCCTTGGGTTTTTGAGGTGATAAGCATTTTCTCAAAATCAATACTGATAATCTAGCACAAACTGTTGAAATTCTTGTGTTTGTAGCACGTAGCTGTGTTGAAACCTCTCCGAGAAATATTAAATGGAGTTTCCCAGAAAGTAAATTGTTAAAAATGTTACTGTATCTCTTCACTGGAGGTGTCTGCTTATTTAAGAGTACAGTAGTAACTCATGGTAACAGTCCTATTGCAGCAGTATTTCTAGTGTTGAGGGAAAAGCATCAATAAGACAGAGAAGCCTGTTGCATCTATTCCTGCTCCCTTTGTTCTAGCCATCTTTCATAGCTACTAATTCTATATGGCAGAAGCACTTGCTGAGATGCACTAAATATGGCCAGCCAGAATTAAGGAGTTCTGTTTTTCCTTCTCTGTTACTTTTGAGAGTGAGTGTGTAATATATACAGAGATTACTGTTGCCTAAAAAGGAAGATAACAAAAAGCTGACTTCATACTTAAACTGTTCTAGGCTTGGCTGCTTTTATTTCTGTCTTTATGGTTTCCCCTCAGAGAGATTCCAGAGTTATTGGGTATTATAAAAACTCCATGTAGTTTACCTTTTAAGCAATGCGATTTATGAAATTGTCCAGAGGCATTAAATCATTATGTTGAAGAACCGACATAGACTTAGAAACATGTGAAAGTGAAAAATTTAATTCTGTAATTCTCAATAACTTTCTTCCCTTCTATGCTGTCTTGTCTGTGTCTCATTTATATTCTGTGTACAGAATTCTTAATGTCAGAGGTTAAACTTTTAAATTTCCCTCAGATAATAGGGTTGATGTGCCTGTTAAAAGCAAAACAAAAAACTAGCAAGCCAGAAAAACTATAAAACCAAGTGCAGGCAACCATGTTAGTATGGAGGTGCTTTAAAAAAAAGGGGGGGGCATATCAATGTCATCTTGGAATACCTAACTGCTATGTTAAACTTATGACAAATTCTTTACACTGTACATTATTTTGCGGCATGTAACTGATTTAATTCTGAATTATGCTTTTGTCATGTTTACAGTTTTAAAATCAATATGAATTCTGAACAATTGATTCATAATTTGTGAGTATAATGACACTGGGAATGGATGGGCCAGTTTGGGACAACACCCTTCCTGGCCTCTGTTGGAATTCAGCCGACACTTCGGAGATTTTCTCTCAGGGTGGAATTTAATAGAGTCTGCTCTTGTGAGGCTTCCAAGCCAATGTTGCTTACCTGGGATGTTGTTGGCCCTACTCTGCAGGTGTTTAGATGAATCACCTATTAACTGAAATAACAGGGAAGATTGGCAGAAAATTACTTTTTGCATAAATATTATCTTTAATACTGGTATCTTAAATCTTTGTTACTGTCATGACTATATTAATGCTTGTAACTCTGAATTGCATTACAACACCATTTGGAAGACTTGTGTTAGAAGTTAGTATTATATGTGTAACTTGATATTTATCATGTGTATATGCATTATTCTTTGATAAATAGGTAATAAAGCAAAGATTCTGCTGCATCGTTCTTCCTACTCTGTATGAGTTAACAGGCTTTTGAACATAGGATTGAACTGAGGTTTTCTGTGTGCCAAGAGAATGCTGTAACCACCATGCAAAAAAGTCACTTTCATAAATATTTTGAATTTTTATAGCGGTGTCAAAACCCTAACTATAATTAATGAAGGCTTTCGGAGTTAAAGATCTTTTAGGCCTTTATGTAGGAGGGAACATATAATCAACTAATCCGTTATTCAATTATTAAAGTAGGCAAATGCTGCTGACGGGAGTTTGGGATAGATGCCTTTTCTCAATTACTGTGTGAGCTATTCCTTAAACAAGGAAAAGATTAAGTTATGCAAAGCATTTTTCTGTGGATTTGCTGAATTGGATAAAGTGAGCAAAAGGGAGACTCATTATTGTTCCTATTAATGTAAACCTTTTCTAATATGCTTACTAGAAAGTGATACGCCACCTCACAGCAGACCTATTTCTTATAGATATTAACACTTTAAGTCCTTGTTCCTAGTCCTCAATTGCTTTGCTAAACTTGTAAGCATTTGCTGAATTTTCTAATCATTCTTAACCTCTGCTGAATTCCTGCTTTGGGCTGATTGTGTAGGTGTGTTTCAGCCATGTCGAAGTTAACAAAAGGAGAAAAATATGAAGTCTAGAAGAATCTTTTGCAAGCAAAGGTGCAGATCTTGGCACCTGACCTTTTTTTCCCTCTTGATTTCTTAGTACAACATTTGCAGTGTCCAGGCAGTTGTGATTCAGATCAGATGGTTTGTATGCAGAAGATATATAAGAGTTGTGACCTTCAGAGAGAGGGTGTGTGGGTGGTGGTGGTGAGAGTAGATTGAGGCAAGGATCTTGGTGTAGCTACTGTGATTATAAGGAAAGATGGATATTCAGATGGGGCATTGATTGGATGTTGCAGTCAAGACTAGAAATGCTTTAGCTTTTCATATGGGAATCAAATGAGGAGCTAGGAGGAGAGTAGCAGTTGCTGAGCCAGGCAAAACCCAGTGGACTTGTAGTAAAGAGGTAAAGACATTTAGCAACAAACTCAATGTGAGGACTGATTGATGTCAGAGGGACCAAAGAAATTTGGTGATGTAAATTTAGATTGTAAAGCTAGATAAGAATATAGAAAGTAAGATTATGACAGTGGGCCCATGCAGTTACTTGAAAGTTGGAGATAGAAAAGAGAAATGAACTAGGGAGTACAGAGAGAAGTAGAAGAAAGAGGGTGTGATTGAGAAGCAAAACTTGTCATTGGCCAGGGAGACAAATGAAAATCTTACGGATTCGATGAGGAGAGTGGGCCTGGGTTTATAAACTATAAATCTGGAAATAGAGGTCTGCACCTACTGGAAAGTACTCTTCTCTGCAGCCTAAAGTGGAATTGTAAAGGCACATCCACTCTGCTGCTTTAAAAACAAAAAAAGCCTCTGAATTGTAAGACTTTCTACACTCTTAAGTGCTTGATATGGGAGTCATACATACAAATCCTGCATTAAAAATATAACTTCATGCATTCATTTTGCAGGGTGAAATAAAAGCCAGAACAGTTTTGATTTACAAAAGATGGCATTGTGATATGGGTGATGGTGGTAGGATGGGTGTTTGGGGCTTTGGGACTTTTTTTTTTTTTAGTAAAGTCTGTGCTTTATAGGAACTAGGATTTGAAAGAGAAATCAGCTTTTTTGGATTAGGAAGATGTTAGTTTCAAAGGAACTGAACGGTTTTTGTTTTTTTCCTTTATATCAAAGAATGTGATAGTAACTTATAAACCAACCCTTGTTATTGGGAAATGTAGTTTTAAAGCAGCATTGAAATTTTTTTCCTCTCAAGATTAATTTACACACCTTAGTACTTCAGTATCTCAAAGTTTCATATCTATTGTTCTTATTCATGGAGGGAAAGTTATCCAAGACCAGATCCTTAATTAGTGTAACCACAGCAGTCCTATTTATTCCATGTTTTCAAGATTACTTAGGTTATGAGAGAATCTGATTCCTGTCCTCTAGAGTTTGGCAAGAATCTATTCTCCCTTGAAGTAATTCTAAATTTATCAGTAGGTTACAGCCAACATTTGTGAAAGACTGTATGTGGCTTTAAACAGACACAGTTCTTAATCTCACATTTTTGCCAGATGCATATATTTTGAATATATTTGGACATGAAAGAGTTGATGATTCATGAAAACTGTTATATGAATTTAGAAAATTGTGTAGAATTAGATGGATTACCAATAGTAAGAATGTTAGTGTGACAAAGTAGCATCTGGATACTGGAATTAAAACACATCTATTTTGTTGCTTTGCCTACTACATCTTCTATTCAGTGTTGTATATTCTCCTGCCCTACACAGCCTCTTCCTAGATCTTGGGTCCTTCTGAATATATCAAGTCTGTCTGTCAAGGTAAAGGAAAAGCAGATGAAAGTAGAAACATACCTTCTATTCTAGGTCTGTGTATCTTTCCTGGGGAAAAAATCATTCAAACCAAAGAATGCCTGACACTTGTCCTAGCCCTTTGATCCACACAGGCAGCGCTAGCTGGAGATTGGACTGGAATTCCAGCCTGTTTTGGTTGTGGTACTGATGAACCCATGAGAATGCCCATCTTCTCAAAGGCTCCAAGGTGATGTGTGTCCCCCCAGATTACAAACACTCCTGGCTCTAGGCTTTCTTCTGAAGTTGATGGATGACAAACTCCACCATTTAGACCATTATAGTTAAGCCTTTGCTCTAGAGAGTTTTTTCCCCTCTCATATCATTCACTAGAAGGAGCCAAGCTTGCTGCAAATCCTTATGTCAAAAGCTGAGCAGTATGAATGCTCTCTCCAAACAGCTTTTGAGGTATTTGGTGCTTCTTACCCATTATGTATAGCACAGCTCCTCAGAGGGAACTGACACTTGTACCTTCTTGAATACAATCATACCAAAGCGTGAATGTTAAACAAAAGCTTTTCCCTGTATTACTGATCTGAAATCTGAGACCTGAACTGAAATAAATACAGTGAAGTCTTGTATTAATATTTATAACCAGTTTTAAAAGTTAAAAACTTCAGTTGTATAGGAGAACTTCCATAAACATGTTATGTCATATTTAAATACACAGGGTGCTCTTTATCAAGGAACCTGTTCCCTGTGTTAATCTTTGCCTTGCTTTGAGCTTCTGCATCTGACTGAGTAACATATCAGAATGGGAGCAGTTGTTTTATGTGCTTAGATACCAACTTAATTACCTGCTTTTAATGTGCAGTTTGGTGCTTTTATTAGCTTGGCATATAACAGACTCTAATGAGCTCTGTTTTGCATTATGCTGTTCCTGAAAATAGGTGGTGGTGGTTAGGGTGGGTAACACCCTATTTGTCTGCTCACTTGGAGGGAAAAAAAAAAAAAGAAAAAAGAAAAGTTGGCTGGGGAAAGTAAGTTGACTCTTTGAGAAAAATAATATTTAGATATTCTGCTGTTGTAAGGCATGCAATATTTTCACTTTAAGGTGAGGTGGACATACCTGTGGAAGTATGTGATCTGTGCTCAGCATGATCCTATATTATGGTTTCTATGGAGTTATGAAGGCAACCTATGAAGAAGTTATGCTCTGAGCTGAAATTATTCCCTATGTAGTTTTGTAGACTATCCTATTGCACTCTTTGCTGTGGCCATTCACAATAACTGCCAGTGCTTTTTAAGGTCTTTTTAAGACTTCCTATTTCCTGTTCCTTAGATATTTAAAGTCCTTTAATTGGCTTTGGAAAAGATATCACAGCCTTCTCCTATATTTTGAAATAGATTTCTATTACTGGTAATTGGCTTATTTATTTAATAAGTGTTCACAATTTTCAGGGGAAAGATTTGCTACATCACTGCTTATGGAAAAACTAAAGTCAAAATTTGAGTTTCAATTTTTATTTCACCTTTGAAAAATCATATGGGGTGGCTAGTTGCAATCTCTTTAGGCCTCATGTACACTCCAGACCGTATTTCATTACCACATCTGTATGTTACAGATTTTCCCCACAGTGGCTGAAAAAAGTATTTGGAAGAAGTCTTCCCAGATATAGCAAGTCTCGCCCATGCTATCTCATTTGCTGTATTAAGTGCTATTCGAAGGCCATTGTGAAGAGTTGTCATTAATTAATAATGTAGCTGTCTGCCAGGGAACTAGACTGGATTACCCTTGATGTGCCTTCCAGATCGATGTTCCTAATTGCCAAGATGTGCCTCACCCACGGATAATGGGGAAGGAGCCATTCTCTGACTGCATCTTTTTGCTTGGTTTATTTCTGAGAGAGATTCTTTCAAGTAAGAATCTGTGAACTTTACTAGCAGCCCTGCATTTAAATTATGCTGCTTGAGGGACCAGAGGGGAAGAGATCAAAGCCTCTAGCTCACTAGTTTCTAAACTGCTTCTGTCTCTGTCTCTCTCCCCCTTCCTCCTCCCTCCCCTCCCCCCCCCATTCTCATCAATTCTACACAGTTGCCTCTAGATTAATTAACTTGAACAGCACTACAAGTCAGACTATGAGCTGCAAAAATATTTTGTATTTGTAGGTATGGCTACTTGGGAGGAATCCAGCAGGAACCAAGATTAACAATTAACTCAGGTGAAATGGGTGGGGGAAATTGCACAACACTGTGAAAGTGGTGTCGCACAGCTTATATGTCTACTTATATGCTGCTCTTTGCTGTCATCCTTCTGTTACTGGGGGGGTTTCTTTTCCCTTACAAGAAGACTGAAACTTTCATTTCCTCTTGATCTCTGAGCTGGAGGTCCAAATTTATTCTCTGTCTGACTTGGGACACTGGTCAAAACCTTACCTTTCTTCCCAAGGAAGTTTTCAGGTGAGTTCCCTTGAAACCATGTTGTAGGGTATTCTGAGGTGTGTTTCCATCAATTTTTCCTATTAAAATGGTTTTACTCAGTAACTAATACGGAGATAATGAGACCTTTGCTGTCAGACTAGAAACATTCTCATGAAAGCTGTGACACGTGTGGGAACTGATAAGAGCACCCAGGGCAATTTCCTGGCTATGGTGTGTGAGAAGGCCTGGCCATCAGGCTGTTTTCCTCAGATTTGTTAATGATGCCCAAATCATTTTGTTAATTTAGTCCTTTCTTATATATTGGGTTTCATAAATGTTTTATTAATATATTGGTGTCCTTGAATAGATTGATGTCTGTAAATATAAGAATTCTTTGCTTTCATTTTGGCAGAGTACAAAGACCCAGAATAAAGAAAACTATACGAATGGGGGAAAAAATTAGTGGTCAGAGAGTTACTATAGTTAACTACTTAACTTACATTCTAAAACACTTCAGATAACTTATCCAACTTTATGGTTGTACACTTGCTTAGTTTCTGCTATTGTAACCCTCGTACTGCATTCCTGGCTTCAGGTGCTCATTTGGAAATTTGAAAGAAACTCCTCAGAGTATTTGAAAAGAAGCAGTTCCCTTTCTCATGCATTTTAATACTTGCTCAATATTGCTGCTGCTTTCATTTGAGGATCTTCAAATTACTGTGCAGAAGGTAGTGATAGAGGCAGACTAGCAGGTAGTTCATAAACATTCATGCTGTTTCCTAAGCATTTAATACATGCATCTGTGCATGTTTTTCTACAATGTCCTCCTCATCCAAAATGCAATTAAAAAAGTTAATATTTAGAAAGACCTTGAAAGGGATCACATAAGCTCTCTAAATTATACTGGGCCATAATCTCTTTCTCCGTGCAAGTGAATGATGTGCTGTTAAAATATTGACTTGGTGGTCTGGAAACTTGTTGCGGTTTAAAGGCTGATCAGTCTTATAAACCTGAACTAAAAAGGGGTCTGAGCATTCTGCAACTTCTTAATTTCTGGGAAATTATCACTAATGTCCTTTAAGGGAGAGTAATTACTGTATGCTCTCAATAGTCTACTTCCTCCTCCCACCCACACAGACTTTTTCTCTGCAGTTGAGAACACTTTGAGTTAGTCCACCAAAAAAAGCTTCATGCGTGTTTTAATGTTTTTCTGGCTATGCTGTATACCCATATTTCTACAATTACTTTAATGTTCTGAATTCAGTTGAGGTGAGGGAGTTTCAAAACATCTTCAGGCAAAGCATCTCTGTAGTTTTTATTTCTCTTTTGTGACTTTTGGAGCTTGAATGAAGAATTTGCAGTTGCAATATATGGCAATAGAGAAACTATGAACCAAGTATTTATAAATCTTTTGCACAATACTCTAGTCCTCAGCCTGGTTCTGAATATAATACCAAGTCAAATTCAGAATACTAGCCTGGATGATTGAAGATATTAAGTACTTTTTTTATAATTGTGGAGTGTCCTTTTAATGGTTTATTATAATCAGCATATATTTTTTCATATTTATGATTGGAGAGCATTTTGAATTGACACCTTCCTTCAAACTAGTGTATATCCAAAGCAAGCAAAATGAAATTCTTCAAAAAGTTATAGTTGGCAGCGTGCAAGAGTTGCAGGAAAAATCACCAACAAATGTTGGCTTTGAATATTCAAAGTGATGTTTGCTTTGCTGAACATGACATAAATCTATAGATAAGTGTTAATACATGGTGTAYTGACTTAGTTTTCTTCCTCCTTTCACACTTTGAGAGGAGAGATGAAATAAAATATCCTGACAGGTCTTTGATTTTTGTCAAATCTCTTCATCTTTCCTTTTCTCATCTGTTAGAGGAAGATAATTCTTTTTTCTTTCCTCCAAGAATGTTTATTTTTTGTTTGTTTGTTTTTCCTCCAGTTTCTTCATACCACAATGAAATTTCATCACTTCCTCCTTTCCAAAATGCAAATAGCTCAGTAGGTATTCTAATGAATTCCCTTAAAACCACCGTATGCGTGTATGGATTGACTGGGATGTATTTATTTTTCTATTTTACTGCATATATTTTGAAGGCAATTGGGCAAGTAAGATTCAGGTGTCAGTCTTGTATCTTTAAATGTAGTAGTTTCCTTTAGGACATTGGAAATAACTTTAAAAAAAAAATCCTTCCCATTAGAGATTTTTGGTATTTCATTTTCTGATAATTCTGATTTTTTTGTCAGGACACTTCAAGCCTTGAGAACCTGCTCTGATTGATACCCTATTATAAATAGTCTCCCCAAAACATAGAATTTGGAGCCCCAAAATTGCAAATTTTATTAAAATTTCTGAAAAATTCTATTAGTCGGGTCTTCTCTACTTCTGCTAGCAAAGCTGCTGTTTATTTAGAACAAAAACCTTCCAAGTAAAATACAACTGTGTGGAGGCTGAAAAGGGGGAAATAAATGAGTTGGTGCATATGGCGTTGTCACAGGTGCCTTCAGAATTTTAGACAGATGAAAAAATTGACCATCGTATTCAATCAGTGTGTTATCTTGAGGGGAATAGCATGCTGTCTTGGACTTGAACTATCCTTATCTGACTTGAATGAGACTCTATGTGTTTTTATTACTATTTAATGAATAAAGCTTTAAAATGCTTCTGCATGTGAAAAGGGAAAAGTTCTTCAATCTCTCTTACGTTCTTAAAGCCTCTGTAGAATTTTAATGTTTCAGTGAAAGATCTAAAAAAAAAAAAAAAAAAAGCTGAAGTCTGGCAATCTGCAGCTATGTATGTACTGAGAGCACACAGTCCTGATGGTTTCTTGCATCAAAGCAGCTTCAAAGGTTGGGATGTCAGCTATCTCAGGTGATTGTGTCACTAGGTCAGGAAGTTGAAGGTACTGTTTGCTACTACCTGCTCTCTTCACTGAGATGCTAGCTAAAGGAGAAGAAAATCATGAATACTTCTGTGGATGCATGGAGAAATTAGCCAGCGGAAGCGTAAAGCAGAGTTGAAACATTCCCTTAACTGGAAAACAGTTTTCTTCTTTCAGTTCCCTATCCTCTTGCTAACCTGTAGCAGTGGCTATTGGTGTAAGCTTTATTCTCTGACATTAGCTTCTGTCACTAGATGTTATCTTCTCTAAGTGTTCAGAGGTGTCCTAGACTGAGCATGGTGGAGTTTACAGCATCTCAAAACATCTCTACACTGTTAACTAAGAATGGAAAGCTAAGCGAATACCTACCTCTTGTAACAAGAAGGAATGCCATGTGGGAGACTCTGTAATGGTTCCACACTTGTTAGGAGCAGTGGGGGCGCACGTGTCTGAATTCAGGTTATAGTATAATTTGAGCAGTTTGGGATTATACAGAGTGATTGTCTGTAGTGGATGACAAGATTTAGTGACGGAGATAGAAAAAAGTACTGTCAGAAAAAATTTGACCACCTCTAAATATCAGTAAGGCTGTAAGTATGGTTCTATAAGGAAATAGCGGTAGTCATCTTTCTCAAAAGCTAAGGCTTTCCTTAACCTCTTGAAATCTGATATGAAAGCAATGAAGTTTTAAACACTTTCCTCTTATCACTTTTTAGACTAACTGCAGCAAGCTCCTATTAAAGAAGAAAGCAAGCTGGTTAAGTTCTGGTCTTACTAGTCTGAATATTTTTATGCCCTTTTCATGCTTGCACCATGCCACTTGTTTGTACGTATTTAGCCTTGAAAGTGGCTTCAGGAAATAATAGAGCTGACTGGTATTTTTGTTCCTGAAGTGTCACATTTTGAGTTACATAGTACAATAGCATGCTTTTACCACGAGTTTACACACTGAGAGGAATTTGTCAGCATGATCTGTGTCCCAGTAGTATCTAGTCTTTTTTTAGGAAACGGAGGTGAGTGACATATAAGATGCCATATACCCTATAATTCAACAAGCCAATAATTGCCAGAATACCTTTTGGATTAAATGCTTATTCTGTGAATTATGATTTTCAGTACTTTAATGACTGTGAAGTTGAAAAACAGTAACAAGTCTTAATTTATTGAAAGATGCATTTATGCAAAATATAGTTCAAGAAACTAGTCTTATTCTTCTGAACTTAGAATAAAGCAGAGCTAACTCTTTAAGCCCAGACACTCATTTTCAGAATAAACAAAACAATTTTCCTTCATTGATTTTTCTACAATTATTTTATTATGGGTTCTGTTTTTTGGAATATGAACCTCTTTTATAAATGTAAACTGCAGGAATTTTTCTGAAATGAAACTCTGTCTTTTCCTTCCTTTCTACAGTGCCTACCACAGTGGGACATTGATTCTGGCAGGGGACCAAGAATAACATTTTTTCCTGAGGGAAAATAAAGTTATAAGAAATCAGGGTCAAAACTTAAGATTCCAGAAAAGTCAAATATATTTCAGTCTTTCTATTCAATATAGTTCTGATCAGTACTCTGTGTGTGCATGTGCAAAACTCTATCAACCTGCAATACCAGCTTCTATTTCCTACTTAAATTCTCAATTGATTTCTAAGACTCTCTCCTGAATCTCTCCTCCTCCCCCCCAATGATGTGTACGGCAGAGAATACTTAAAAAACAGACAAAAAGCTGCTTCTTGGTTCCTATTCAGTATTTTAAATTTTTACTGCTAGTCTGTTTACCATGTTGGTCTGTACTGTATTTCCAGCCATCTGTGGTTGTTCATTATTTTACAAAGACTGCCTGTAAGATGTTCAGGAAGGAGATTACTATCTTTTTGGTCTGTGTACTGAGTAACATGTCAGTGCACATTTCATCCACGAGGAGGATGGGCAGATGGTATTAAAAGCTAAATGATTGTCACCAACTTCGATGGCAGTGACACATGCAGAATTACAGAATACAGCAGGATAGTTCCTCTTGTCTCTCTCTGCCACATTTTACTTTCAATATGTTGAAATAATTCTACAAAATAAAGTGCTGATTACACTACGGAGCTGAAATACTTATCTGAAAAACTTATTTACCATAAGTGTTTTCCAGAAGCTTCCAAAGCAGAACTTTTTTAGTGAGAATCGGAATGATACAGAGGTATAAGGCAGAGTTGTATGTTAAGGAAAACTGAAGCATTATTTCTGAATCCATTATTTCTGAATATAAATTTCTGATGACCACAAATCATTTTAAATACTGAAACTTGATGAAGACAGGATCCTTCAGAGCACTGAAAACTGACTCTTCCATCAGTGCTGTGATAGCTTCATTCATAGTGAATTAGCTTTCAAAGGTCCTGATTTTTCAACTTTCAAATTGTGGTTGGAGATCAGGAAAAGAGAAACTACTTGGTTTTTTCACTGGTGGTGAGAAAACTACTAAGTGCCTCAAAAATAAGAAAACTTGCTTGAATGATAGGGGTTACAGGATTGATGCCACAAGTCCTGTTTGCTGTATATTACAACATATCCTTTTAGTAATCAGTAGTACTCTATGAATTACAGAAATTTCACATCATGTCTTGCACACTGTCAGCATAGGTCTTTCAGATTGCACTTCCAACCACAGTAACTTTTATTTCTGTGCAATTCAAATAAGTAACTTTGGGGATGTAACAAAAATGGAATAACTTGGTTCACACCTGGAGAGGTTAAAACAGAACAGACAGCTACAATTTTCAGAATCCTTCTGTGTCGCCAGGGAAATTGAACCTCAGACCTAAGAGGCAGCATGCTAATGGGAATAGGAAAATTGTTCAGGAGTTGTTGCAACTGCTTTGTCCTTTTTTGCTGAATTTTCTCTAGGAAGCACAAAGCTGAGTTACTAGACTGAGTATACAGTTATGTGAGTCTTATAAAACTGTTGTATGTAATCTCTCTAGTTCATTAACAGCTCCCTATCAGTTTTAAAGCCTGCAAACCGTGAGTGTCTGAATAATGCTGATGTTCAACAGATGTAAGTGTATATGTACTTTAAACTAATGTAGCATACTCTTAAACAATTTACATGCTAATAAATAAACTACCTGAAAGATTTCCCTTTGACTTTCACAATACATTTCCTATTGTTGTACAAAGGCGCTTGTGGGATACTAGGACAATTTATGATGTCTGCAGCACAACTTATTTTCTTAGTTTAATGTTCATAACTTAAAGCATATACAGACTTATCCGTTCACATCAAATTTTCCTCATAGGCTAGCTTGCTGAGTAGGTAGGGTGTACTAAACCACATAAATACTATTTTGTGTGTGTGTGTGTGTTGCATTAAATACATTTAGAACAAAACATTTATGGTTTCTTTGTTTGCTAAGATGTGGCTTCTCCTGTCAGCATTCATATTCTAGACTTAAAAATCCCCCTGTCCAGTACTCCTAAGTTCATGGTTGACTTTAGGGCTTGCATACCAAACCAACAAATGCTTAGAGAGAAGAGAGACCCAGTACTGCTTTCTAAAGCTGCCTGTTGCAAAGATTTTGGCCAATGCTTGACATCCTGCGCAGTGAATAGTGGGCCCACTTACAATATATATTTAGTTAAGAATGTCCTTACAGGAGTTGGGTTCACATATCTGGCCAGCTAGAAATTTCATCAGCGGCCAGTGTCTTAAAGATATGAGAGATGCCATTCTCCAAATTTTCTGGAAGGCTTTTATTCATCGAAGAGGCCCTTTTGGGCAAAGAATGGATTTCATTTTTCAAATATGCAAATTATAACTGAAGGTAATGCTAGTGCAGTCTGAGACTGTAGCTCTGATTAAAGCAGTTCGTTTACCTAGATATCTTCGTGACTTTGACAGTGTAATGTAATTCAAATGTATCTGGAGTAGGTTTGAAGAGAAAAGAACATATTTGTGCTGGTGGAAGGCAGGGGGTATGTGGAAGATGGGTTCTTTTGGACACTCACATTGACAGGTCAGAACTGCCTCTCGTGTTTGCTTCCTGGGGCTGGTTGGTTGTCACATATATAATTATTTAGTGGTCGCTTTTATACAACCGGAATTCTCCTAGCAAATGAGGGCATCGCTCACCTGCTTCCCACGCTGCCGGCACAGCGCGGGCTGCCCCAGGGATGCCTCAGCGGTCAGACGGCCTGGTGGGATTCTGCCTCTTGTAGGCTGTGCTGAAATGCAGACAGCCCCTTCCACGCGCAGTTAGCCTTTGAGCAGTACTGTATGCTGTCAGTTGTTTAAATAATGCATTTTTTCCCTCTTAATGTGGTAACCCACGAGACTTGTGACTAGATTATAACTGACTGAAGGAAAGAGCATGACCTAGGTCTGCGTTCAATCGTTAGGAGACCTGAGAGTCCCAAGTCCTCTGTTGACTTGGAGGAAATTTCTTCCCGGTTTTCCTCGTTGTTACTTGCTCAGTTATCTGTTCTGGCTGGGAAATGCCCAAGTTTCTCCTCTAAGCTCTACTTGTTTTTCTTTCCTTGATTTTTCTTTTCCCCTCCCCACAGAAGTAGCCAACAGACAACTATCGCTCTTCCCATAATTATAGACATAATTTCAGACAATGGCAAAGAGAAAAGATAATCTCCTGGCTAGAGTCAAGTTATTCATATGTAAAAGATTTTTCAGACTGAGGGCTACAGAGTATGAGGTAGTCTGAGTATTACATATAATATTCTACCAGGAAATCTAAACATCATACAAGATAGCATTTGAAGTGAAGCATAGCCTGGATATACTGAGGACAAAGTCAGAATGATGTATCATTGTAGTTGGTTGCCAAAGTAAACTGCTGTTCATATTGATGGTGTTTCACAGATGACACTGCTATTTTTTTCTTCCATAAATAAGGATTTTTGTGAGTTTACTTGTGCCTTTTCTAGGAAAACAAATCAAAATGCTTAGGCTGCTATGAGAATGTACTGACAAGGAAAACATTATCACAAATGAATGAGGTATATTCAACTTTAAATCCTAGAATATTGCAAAGTAGAAGTATAAAGTGCAGCTTGCAGCAGAAGCTTGGATATGAACAAATAAATGTTAGCTGTCATTTTTAGCACAGTTAGAACACTTATTACTAATATATAAGTGAGTCCATTTTATTTTAAGGAAGTAGCAGCTGCATAAAATAAAATTGCTTAATATGACATTGGTATCTCAATAGCTTTTCCTTGTTTAACTATCTGCATACTATGGCTTAAAACTCAAGTTCGTCTTTGATTTCTATTCAGGGGCTGTTATCAGCCCTGATTTGTATCTGTAAAACATTTTTTAAACAACTTAAAGATTTTTGGCACTGCGTTAGATCTCGCATTACAGTTACTCCCTACACTGGCGCTGCAGTAGGGATTACAGCAGGGTTCCTGTTACTATTTTACACAGTTTAATAGGAGAGCAAGTCTGTGTAGACTGTGTATTTCTGAAAATAATTCAATGACTACAATAAAATTACCATCTTTGTAAGCATACCTTATGGGATATCCTTTACAATATATTAATTACTTTAAAAACAAATGCAAAACTGTTTGATTTGAAGAGCTGTCTGACATGTATTGCATGTACAAACCTGTTCTGAATGTTGTAGCAAGAAAATTCTACTACTACTTCCAGGCAATTTCTAGACTTTAAAAATGGAAAAGTTTTGCTCTTACCAGTTTTTTTCATTTTCATTGTGAAAACTTTTACTTCTTAAATATTTGTATATTGATTTAAAACTTAAAAAAGTAATGAATCAAAATTCTATTATCAATGGAAAATTACTATTATATTTTYAGGGCTTCTGTTAAGCAGTAAGCAACTACTCAGGGGTTTTCCACACAAGAGTGTGCTCTATGACTGAAAAATTGGTTTGAATTTGATGACAAGAATTTACAATTATATCTTACAAATAATCAACATTTTTGTGAAAATATGCAAGAATGATTATTTTTGAGAACTAAARATATAATAGTATAAAGGTACGATTGCAATCAGCTATATCCATAGGGTTGCTGTGTATTTCCCACCTCAGTTAAAAGTCTAATTATTATTATTATTTTATTTATTTATTTACAGTAATTATGTTTACATATAAATTTCTTCTTCAGAAAGTTACTTGCGGATGGTTAAACTTTACAGCCCTAATAAAGTCAGGCTTAATACTTTTAGCAGTATTTAAGTATATACAGGAATATACTAATATAATAAATACAGGAGTATTTAAGAAGCTTGGACTATTGCTTTACTAACTAGTAAATTAAGGCTCTGGTTTGGATTGGTCGCTTGTGAACACACAGACAGAATTCCCTTTTAAAGCTGTTCTTGTACGATTGCAATAAATTATATGCACTTAATTGCTTGCTACCACTTCTCTGAACTAGGGAAGTGTTATAAGTAGTATTGCTTCTGCTTCATGTTCATCTCAGTTCTTAAACTTGCCTCTTAACAGAGCAGGTATGTTACTGCATGCTTGCGCTACTATGTTTGATGCTGTTAGTTTGCCATCATTACAACTTTAAAGCAATGTTCCCTCTATTTTTTCCACTACTAAGCTTTGGATTTTTTTAAAATTTCTCTTCATAGACTTGAACTACTTCTTGCTTCTGAAAATAAATGCTATTATTTGATCAACTTACTGTGCCCCAAATTGCAGGCAATCTTCCGGACATTGATACAGCTAGCTCTTGTGTGACCTAACTGATCCATCTCTCAATTCCTTTGCGTGTTTCTGGTTGTTGCCAGACAACACAGACCTGAGGTTCCTGAGACTTGATCCACACAATGTTTGTTAAAGACTCATGGTATCTGGCCATATCAATCCCGATTTAATGTTTTAACTGTACTTTCCGTTATTTTATGACATTCTACATATATTTATGAGGAACCAATTGGAGCGTTTGAATAAGGTTGTAAATAGGTGAAGAATGTGTAGAAAAACAGCAAGGATGTGGATTTTATGTTTATAAAAGGGCTTTTTGATACTTTTCCGGTGGAAGTAGACCACTGCTGTGAAAAAGCTCCTGACATGATTAGCTATCTGAAACTAAGGAGTTTAAAGTGAAGTAGGGATGAAGATTAGGGAGCTGCTTTGCTTGATTTTTTTTTTTCTTCCCACCTCAGTTTTTTATTTTTCCTAGATGCTGATTCAATTTCTTACTCCCTGCAAGGTTGTGGTAGACCTGATCTTTAAAGGAGCAGAGTAAACAGAACTCTCCTTTTCAAAAGTAACCTCAGTTAAATTTTTGTTAGGTGCAAAGTCTGTGCTTTAAGCTATTCATTTCCTCTGTGGAAGTAGTGGAATCTTTCCTGAATCTCACTAAAATAAGGCTTAGAATTACAATAAATATTCAATTAAAAAGAGAGATAATTGCAATRCTATAGAACTTGACCTATAGCAACAGAACTATTACAAGGTTGCATCTGGTGGCTGCTTATTCTGATGTTTGTAGAAGGTGTTGACTACTCATTTATATTCGGGGAAAAAAAATTTAAGTGTTTGGTTCATAAAATAAGTTGCTTAGTTTAATAATCTCAGTCAAGGACTATCATTTAAATGACTGAAGTCTGAAGGCTAAAGCTCATTTCCCTTAGCAATGAATAGAGCCTACTGATGAGGCTCCATGATAAGGCAACTTGTGTGAAAAGTGAAAGAGCAGAAGAAATGACTAAGAAAAAAAAATCAATAGATAAAAATGGAATTGTTCGATAGCATTCCCTTGAGAAAAAGCCTGTAAAGAGCCTGTGAAAAGCATGCCTAATGTAACTTTATATTCATGATGGATATATTTATACTTAGTAGCAGTTCAATCAAACAATGATTATGACTAGTTAGAGTAACATTACATTACTTTTGGTAGTCTCTTTCCTACATTGGAAAGCATCATCAGCTCTTTTGAGGCTAAAAAATAAGTCTTGAACTTGAATAAAGTGTATAAAGCTGATGGTAGTATTTTATTATGCAGAGTTAAAATCTGTAGTTCAAAAAATGCCTCAAGTTTTCTCTTCAACATATGGGAACTGAAAATTCACTGGTTAAAGTAGGGTTTCTAATTACTGTGATACTAATTAACAGCTGTATGCTCCCAGCACTTAACACAAACCTGAGTATGTTTGTTAACAGAGGGCTTGGATTTTAATGAAGAAATCTCTTTTATAGGCTTGTTTTTCACAGAGAACTATATTAAAGTTCTTACCCGTTTCATCTTTTTTGCAAGATGCCCCTGAGAAACAGCTGAAACAATTTTTGAAATACGAAAAATGTTCAAATCAAAAGTTTACCCAAGTCATTGTCAGTCTCATCTGTTTTGTTTGTACGTGATTAAATGTGCTGTACCCTGAAAAGCACTTTTTCCAGAGAACAAACCAGAAAAATTATAACACAGACTCATATTTGAGATCATTTTCTTATTTTTATGTAAGCATATAATAAAACATAATTAAGTTAAAATTTTCATTTTTGGAAGATGGCATTCTGCAATGACTTTTTTTTTCTTTCTGCATTGGCCTTGGAAATGAAATAGGTGTTTCATCTAACAAGTGCCAAAATAAACTTATTTACTAAACTGAGTTTTTGATAAAAAGATAGTAATTTAAGGTTCATGCTCTTAATTAAAGATTTTGAATCTTATTTTCTGTTGCTCTCTTGTGTACCTTAACCCCTGCCTACCATGAGCCTTCTGTACTCTGTTTCTCCTGTGGTGTCAGCTTGACAACCGATTTCTCACCCTCACTTCATCACTTGTGGTTGGGTTTTTTGTTTTGTTTTATTTGGTTTTTTTTTTCCTCTGTTGAGCACCTAACTGGGTGGAAGACTCATAAATCCTTCTGAGTATTTTCCCTCAAAATCTTACTTCTAAGACATGATCCTCCTGTGAAGCTAGAGGCATCATGTATAATGCTACGCACATTAACATAACTGTTTTGTGGATTTTGGGGGAGRGGGGTGATAACATTAGAATTACAGTTCTTAGCTTCAGAATCTGCTAAGGCTTAAAAGGTTAGAAACAAAGCTGTTATGATTACAGTAGCCTGACTAGCAAATGTACAGCTTAGCACAGATGATCCAAATTTGATGTATGAAAAATAATAAAAATGAGTTGTCAACACTGATTCTGTGACTGCTACTAACAGCTGACCTTGTGTCCTTCTGCCTTTTCCCTGTTAGTATTGATCTTGCAAAATAGAAAAAATATCGCAAAGTGCTTCTGTCTGAAAACATGCAGAATACAGAATTTACCTCAATCTCATGATAACATTAAAATCAATGTTTGTTTAAAAATCATTAAGTGGCGAATGGAAAAGCTGTGCATTTGCTGTGGGGGTTCTGGGCACGAGCTTGGTTAAGACGCTGCTTGTGCGCCGACTGAAAAATCTGAGAGTCACGAGCCCTGGCTCCAGTGAAGGAGTTATGGCTTAGAGGCTGTTTCTAGACACTTGCAATTAAAAAGGGTTAAGCRTGTGATTACAAAAGAAACCTTTACTTTTCTTCCATGCCTATGTCTCTGATCCTCTTCTCTGTATTTGAATAAAGTTGATGTTATGTGAACAAGCCTAGTGTCTTCCACTTATGGCCACTAACATGGATAAGATCAGAGGAACTGGGCTTCATCAGAAAATACTTCCAACTCTACTGTGCTTCTAACTATACTATGAACGCCAACTGAAGGTCCTGGTGGGAATGGTTATACACTGTAAATAAAGGGAACTATTGATTACTGGCTGAGCAGATAATTATGAACACAGATTCAGACATATCTAAGTACCTTCAAGATAACTATCCCTTACATTAACAGCTCACATTTCTTCTCACCTGAGCATATTTTACAAATATGAACCTGTTAAAACATGAAATCTAACTAGATTGCTACTGTTCTAACTATAAATTCAGTATTTCTCTCCTGCTTATTTGGAAGAATGATGGACTCATGAACTCCCAGTTAATCCTGATTAATTTTAGGATAACTAGATATTCTTTCTGGTAGTTAAAAATCATTTAACTGGAAGTATTTTTCCTAGAGTCTGTCTAATAATATTGTTAAAAAAGTCATTTTGAGGAATGAACCCGTTTTAAAGAACTACTGTAAGAGCTACTGTTGTTAGTAGAAGAAACGTTGGGGGTGGGGCAGGATTCCAGCTGCATTGAACAATGTAAAATTAATTTTACAACTTAAATCACTATGCATGGGGTAAATGTGCCCGAGCCTGACCACTCAAAGTTTGAATACTTCATTATTAAGCCAATATTTTATCACAAAATTGGTGTATTGCACAGCAATTAAAATATATGTAGTTGAAAATAACCAAATCTTATTAGACACAAGTTTTTCCTTGTTTACAACATAACATGAATTTACAGCTTAAGAACAAATGAAAAAGCAGAAAAACTTAGCCTGGAATTGTCATGCTTAATCACCATAAAGTATGGGCATGCTTTAGAACAGTAACCTTATTATCTAGAAAGCTCAGGACTGAGAAAATACTTACAGTCTCGGAATATGCTCTGCTCAGGCATTGCACTTAAACTGCAAAAGGAAGAGTAGATTGGTCTGGGGTTTATTTATTTTTATTTATTTTATTTTACAAGAGTGGGTCACAAGTTACATCCTGAAGGTATAGCAGCAGTTTTGAAATAGACAGCTTAACCAGTTAAATTTCAGTGTAAATGTGAAGATTCTGCTTTTGGATCCCAAATTTTCATAATGATTAGAATAAAAATAGGTGGATTTATATATAAAAATAGATTATATATAAAAATATATATAATATATAAAATTATACATAAAATATATAAAAATAATTATTAGATTAGATAAAATCTAATTAATTAGATAATAATTATAAGATTTTGTGAATTCCATGACCCTGTTCATTTGAGTGAACTGTCATGCTTGGTATTTGGGTCTGTCTGGGAAACCTCTGAAATCTCTGGACAGGACAGTTCTCTCTTGTAAATTTGAGCAGAATGGAGTTTCATTCATTGCAAGCCGAGGCTGGGATTTTTCAAGTTTATTGTCCTGATTTGGAGATTAAAGACATTGTCCCTGGTTTCAGGGTTGAACAAAATTCTGGAAATTTACGTATGTCTTTAAAATAAACAGACACTGCTGTGACTGCAACAGTTTTAATTATCAAATGTTCAAATTTGATCAAGCGCTTGTAAACAAAAATGAAACATGCTTTGTGCACACTTCAGAAAATGGAACATAGGCTGCTTAAATTGTCTTTTGTCCCCTCTGTCCTGTTTTACGCTCTGGTTTGAAACTTCTGCAAAACCCAGTTTCAGCTATAGACAAATCAGACCCTTGTAACCTTCATAGGCAATGTAATATAGCAAAAAAACAGATCTTATACTAAAAGTTTGGAGAAGAGTCAAGTTAAAAATTATTTTTGTTGTAGGCTTGGGGATCTTTTTTTCAATCAGTTGAGAGGAGATGGAGTTTTAAAGTTTAGTCCTTGGTTTTGGAGACATTGATTTAAATGCAAACAATGGGCAACGTGGGCTAAAAATGGAGCTGTAAGCATGCTTAGTACAACTGAAGTATGCTGTAGTACGGTTGCAAAACACTAATATTTTCCTGTTGTTAATGTGAGACTGCATCCAGCACTAAGGGTAGTTTTCAACTACCTAGTCAGTACTGATAAGAGTAGTCATGGAACAGAAGAGCTCAGCGTATGGAGCCTGCGAAGCTGGGGAAGATGCCTGGGAGGGCGTAGGCCATGCTGAGCTCTGGTACCGTGGCTGTTCTGTTATTGGCGTGGGAGGTAGGTTAGCACAGTATCTTGGATGTGCATCTGTGTTAGACCRTAGCATGGACTGTATAATGTGTAATTTGAGGGTGGCATCAGTCATGCTGCCCGTCATAAGTCTCTTCTTAGCCAAGTAGGCTGTAGGAATTTCTACTTTATTCAAAATGTAAGGGCTCTTATGCGTTTTTTACCTGAGGTGACATGGCATTTCCAAATCCTTCTTATACCTAACTCTTTTCATTTTTTTGCTTGCCCTATTATTTGTGGATTATCGGTCGAAAGGTACAGGCTGAACACTCTTCAATGGTCTGATGAATTTTTTTATATCTTCTTTTGTTTGAACTGTTTTGGAGGCATTATTCATTCTGCTGAAAATGAATTGTCGGAGGCTTGATTCAGAGGGCATATTAAAGAAAATGATGTCTGAGATTGTAGACAGAAGATTTGATTTCTAGATATTGCTGGTTAAAGGCTGAAGTATTATAAAGGTATTTCACCCTATGCGTCTGACCAGTATGGGCATGATTTCTTTTAATGAATCAAGAGGAAAATGCTTTCTAATTTTGACAATACCTCAGGTTACTGCTTTTTCTTTTGTTTTTTTTTTTCTTTCCTTTTTAGTTACTTGCCAGGGATACCTAAAACTTGGAATTCCCTTCTCTTTATGCATGCCTGTTGAAACAGAAGTAAACAAACAGCATTTATGAGCACAGCTGACCTTGATCTCCTCATACAACACTGTAGAGGTTAGCTGCAAAACAGAATATAGTTAACGTGCTAATTTCTGTAGTTTGTGGAAATTTGATTTCCATGCAGGAAATATTTCAACGGGAATTATTGTAACACAGAACCCAATGATACAGCTCCGAGGGAAAAGGACAGAGCTTTGATCAGGAGTGTTGTGTGTGGGTGTGTGGGTTTTTTGGGTTTTTGTTTGTTTGTTTGTTTTTTGGTGTTTTTTTTTCCTTCAGGAGATATAATTATGAGTATTTCAGAGATAGATTTGAATTTTAATTCCCCATTCCTGTCACCTCTTCCAACATATCAGTTCTGCCTCTAATCCCACTTGGATTAAAATCCATGGAAGGATTTCATAGGTCAGGTTTTCTGGATGAAACGACACACTGGAGAAAACAGTATTTATGTGAAAGCTGGAGCTTTTGGTGAGACTAGACCCATGCATGGCCTGAATCCTCATGAGCATTTCTGGGGACTGGATAACATTGGCTGCATAAAACAGCCTGGTAAATCTCTATTACACAAAGATCAGTCTATCTCTAACTTTTAGTTTTGATGTGGTATGTACGAGAAGGCACACAGCTCATCTAAAGGGTCTGCCCTCCTCCCTTTTTCAGCTTTGACCAGACACTGAGATTTGTACTTTCTTCCAGGTGACTCAGTTTTGTTTATATATACCGCATGCCTCCATGTCTAATGGATGCTTTTATGAGGTTTGCGACCCGGTTTTATTCTTTGTTTAAAGATCACCTTCAGAAACAAATTTTATGAGTGTTTAAATTCAGGTTTCTTGTAAGGGGCAGAAGAAAATGAGGTTTAAAAAAAAAAGTCAATGTTTAACTGATACTAACAATATCGTCTACCTGTGTGATTCCCATGGGGTTTGAGAGATGTCTTGAAACTCAACATTTTTTACATTCTTTCTGTCTGTAAACAGTAACCATCAGAGAAGAAGAAAACACAATAAATATAAATTAAGGACTACAGCAACTTAATTATTGTTGATTGCTGAAACACCATTAAACTCTATGAGGGAAACTGCAATTCAGAATGCTTCTCTAGACTAATGAAATGCTGAATATATTTTCAAAATATGAATATTGATATTTCTATGCATTTGCATAAAGTGAAAATTAATGCAAGGAAATTCTTGTATTTGGGCCATATTCTTATAATTTTAAGAGTTTTGTATCTAGAAAAGAAAAAGGAACGTGGCTCTCCCACMCTCCCTAGCCCATCCCACCTTACTAATTTACTAATTCAGGATAATGTAGTGGAAATCCAGTATTTATGGAACTGGATATAATCAAATCCATTTCATGCCTCCCTTCTAATGTGTTCCTGGCTTGCAAGGTATGTATGTTCTTACTTCCCTTCTAGTTAAAAAACAAAGCTATGTAACCACTGTGAATTCTGACCCAACACATGTTCCTGTAGCCTCCAAATCCTCTTGTTGTATTCTCCTAACACACCCAGTGATTTTAGAATACCATATCTTCAGCTGAGACTTTAGAGGAACCTTGCAGAGTTAAAAAATCATTATTTTTCACATTTGTGTTCCTGCTTTTCTGGCCTATTGTCTATACTGGTGTCGTTCCCCCCCTCCCCCCCCATTGACTGCCTCATCCCATATGGCTCTCTAAGAGAAAGTTTAACTTTTATAGAAGTTTAACTTTCTCTTCTACTGTTTCCCCTGCTATACATCCCAAGCTGGGAGACTGAAGAGGAGAGGTGAAGCTTCGACAACTGATTACTGAAAACTACAGGAGTTACTAGTTGGGTAGGGAAATAAGTCTTTGTGTACTGAAGGTCTGTATATCACATCAAGTTCCTCTGTATGTCACATAGACTTGTAGGAAATGGAGAATTTGCCAAAGTGATAGGCTAGGTTTGAAAGGCTGCCAGTTAGTAGAAAAGYATTTACCTGTAGACTGAACAAATATGATACAGATGCCTTTAATATAGAGGCATTATGATACCATGTATACTGAAGCTTTGCTTTTAACCTCTTAAAATGTGATTATGTTTGGTAATAGGGAATACAGTTGCCTCTGAAACTTGATTTTCTCCCCCAAATTACTGTAGCTAGTTTTCTGCATATAGTAAATTAATACATTCATATGATACGTGTGAATCGGTAACATTTTTCTAATCGCATCTAACCATGCCTAGACTATCTACTTTTATTTTGAGGTAAGAAAAATGAGATTCATTCTGTCTTAGCTGGTCTGTTTAGCTGAACTTTTTGGTCCATTTCATGTATTTTCTTCAATGACTAGAAAGTACATTGTCTTATGTTCCTCAAACTCTACCTAAAATAAAAGTTGGAAAATCCACGGATCTTGTGGTGATATTCTCATTTTAGTCTTTGTAGTGATTTCAGGATTTCTGTTAAGTAGTTTTGTTGCTCTTATTCATTTCAATTAAATAATGTGCTTGATTCATTGGTCCATGACCATGTAATTAATTCATAAGTGAGATGTTTTGCAGTTCTGTGAAATATTTGCCTGCCTTCATATCACTAGCTCTACTGAATGTCTTTTATGCTGACAAATAAAAGAGTAACGTTTTATTTGAAGAACCAAACTCACTGTTTTATGGGTTCAGGGGAAGCTGTACTTGATAGACAAAGAATTAATGTTTGAAAACTTGTTTCCAGCTGCTACTGAAGTGCAGTACTAAATATATGAGATACGTAGATATTAGAACGTGCTTTCTGCACTATGCAAAGTATTGGCAGATGCTGTTTTTATAACAGCATATTTCCTTTAATGCAAAAGTGAACTATCTGATAACTTCCTTGGAGCTGACCTTATTTTTTACAGGAATACCTACATTATCTCATTCAGTAATTTGAATCTGGCTTTCGGTGTTTTAACAACATGTTAAGAAGTTGTGTTCTCAAGAAGTTGTGTTCTGAAGAGAAATTTCAAATCATTTTGCTTTTATGGCAAGAGTGCGAGTGAATTGGAAATAGTGTGTGTTAACTCCCAGTTTCTTTGAAGTTCTCCAGTCTATGAGGAGTAAAGATAGGTTTCACAGAAGAAAATCCCCTGTCCCTTCTCATGTCTAAAGAACTGCAAGAAGGATTTTTTTCTGCAGAACTCTTTCTAACACTTGCTGGTTTCTTTGCTAGATACAATCAAAAGCTGCTATCGATTACTCCATGTAGTGTATGTACCTCTAAATATGCACAAATGGATTGCTTGCTTCATATCCTTGCAATGCAAGACTTGGGCTCACCTGTGTGTCAGGGATCTGAGGTTGTTACAAGGTCTTTTCCTACCAGAGAGAACTGTTCCTGAGGCTTTTAAGAACCACCGTTTTTATTAGTTGTTAGCTTTTTTCTTTCTCATTAGAAAGAGGGTTTAGTTAGAGACTTAGCAGCAGCTACAATAACATCTCAGTTCCTTTTTATATATTAATTTAGAAACAAAAAACAAACTTGCGCCCTTTTGGAAATGAGCATCCTTATGTCTTCTGTTCTTCACGGTGGCAGTGAGTTGGAAGAACTCTTCCTTCCCGCTCCGCCCGCAGCAACCACAGAGCCTGCTATCGTGCCAGTTGTTACAAGTGCTGCAGTCCCCATGTTAGTCATGCACCATTTACTGTGGCAATCACCAGTCCAGTGGTCAGCCTGAGAGGTGCTACTAAGAAGGGGGGGGGGGGGGGGGGGAGGAGTAAAATTCCATCTTTGATTTAGTTTCTCAAACCTGTAAAGTGCACTTTATGGAAGCTTGAGAAAAATTACTCAGTGCTGGTACAGCTTTGTGAAACTGAAAATTATTCAGTGTTATTGCAAAATTGCTTAGAAATTATAAAAAGATCCTACAAAACAGCAGGAAAAGCAAGGGGTTATTTTTTTTCATCCTTTTTGTTAGATTAGCAATCACTTCTAGTCTAAGGTGACTCCCAAAGGGGAATTTGACAATATGAAGGTGCCCTAAATCATAGGAAGCAGAGAGCTGTTTAAAATAAGTCCCTTTTCTGGTTTGCCTCCAGTGAGTAGTGCTTTAGATTCCCTCTTYTTCCCCGCCCAGACCCTGTCATTGCTTTCCAGAAGAGGAAACGTGTGGTTCAGGGAAACCCTGCTGGAATCTTTTCTGAGCACTTGCGCACTAGTTTCCTTTGCCAGCATCAGGCAATAGTTACRTTCCTGATGACGACCAACAAACTCTGAGCCATGAAGAGTGTCTATGTGGAGAAATATCTAACCCTGGTTTCTTCTTGAACTTAAAAGATCTTAACCAAATTTCCATCTTTGCATGCTGAATTTTATACTTTTTCAGTATAGTTTGTCTTATGTATTGTCTCGYATCTTATCTCTATATGATAATGTCAAAATCTGGCATGATTTTAAGGCAATTTTACACTGAATGTAGATATTTGTTGACAGATTTTTGTTTTTTGTTTTTGTTTTTTAAAAAATTTTGTAAATATGTATATAATATATATATATAGGCTTGTTTAATACTATTTAGTAGCAACTGCCGAAATCTAAATAGACACCTTACCATTTTTCTTTTGAACATTTTTCTTTAAGAAGGCAATATATTATGTTACAGTCTTAGGCTAATTTTTTTTTGTTTTTAGTTTTTGTTTGTTTGTTTTTAAAAAAAAATTCTTTAATACAATTTCTTGAATCAAGCTATGTCATCTCTTTCCAGCTGTGATGTAATTCAGAATAGCATCAGGAAGAGGCTAGGAACCAGGACCTCTAAGCTWCCATCTGACATTTCTAGCTTTAGGCAAGTCACTTAAATTCTCTGTCTCGGGTTCACCATAAAATGGGATAACATGTCTCTCACTCATCAGGGTATTGTGTGGATTGATTCATATTTGTAAGATTTTACAGAATGCTTAATGTTATTGCATTTTGTTCAGCCTCCCTCTCTGCCCCATGCTCCTGCATGATTTCCGGTTTCCCACTGGGCAAAATAGATTATATGTAGGGAGAAAAATAATTCTCATTATTATTTTTAAACTATTATTATTCAGAAAGCTGAAAGTTAATATTAAATTGCTGCTTCTGGTAGTATTGCCTCATGAGTACAAGTTTGCAAGTGCAGAACATTGTGAAGTGATAAAATGAGTTCATAGATGATCCTGGGCAATGGTTTTGTTATGATCATCTCGTCAAGAATGCAGTGGGTAGTTAGGATATATTTCTGAATTTTAGACTATTAAATGCAAGAAGATACGAGTGCAGCATGTTCATTATGCCCTGTGCTATACAAGTTGCAGAACACTTGTAGGATCTTTCCTGCCAGTGGATTCTGTGGCTCCCACAAGGCAACTTTATTAACATGTATTGGAACAAGTGATGTGCTATAAGAGTTCTCTTTGTAGCCTGTTGCTACTGATGAAAGTGCAGGTGTAGTGTGTTGCAGACATATAGGATGCCTTTTGACAGGCTTCAGCAGCCACTTTTAAACAATGATACACTAAAGAATTTTCACTGTGGTTTTCCTAAATTAAACCATCTGACCCTATGTTCACAAATTTTGAACAGAGCATAAATTCTAGATGGGTTGGGAAGAATTCATAAGTGATTTCATTACCTTTTAACAGCCAAAGCAAAGTGAGCATTGGCTGGACAGTCTTGTGTAGACAACCACAGGAACAGAAGAAATGGCACCATAACCCTGACATCCCTCTGGTATAGATGCAGCAAATGCCATCAGAATTTTTCCTTATGAACATTGTTATATGAAATTCCTAAATCCTGTAAGCTAAACTGACAAAATAATGCTTCTGTATGGAAAGCTGTATTTATATCAGCAGTTCTGGTGAGGTCAAAACCTGCCAAGGAGTACATGTAATTTGAATTGATGCAACTTCATTAGCAAAACTTTGAAATACAGATCAAGGCAAAGCCACAATCTAATAACCATTAGATTTCAGAAGGTGTTCCCTACGCATATATTTTTAAATGCTAATTTTAATCACTGTAAGAGACATTTAACCTAGTCATGGAGCTCCAGTCCTCTTGAGAGCAGTAGGATTGACAGTGTAGCCTGTTGTCTGATGAACCTCCTTATCAGCCCTATTGAGGGATGCTTAATTGAGAAAGCACATATTATGGTAGCTTGTGACTTTTTAAAAGGTTTCCAGCTGTTCACTTGAATTTAAAATACTCTAAAGACTGTACGTTTCCAGGTCTTTCAGAATTTTTTGCTACAGAAATCTTAAGCTGCTCTTGCTATTGTATGTTGAGGGCACCTTAATGTAACTATTGCTCAGATAAAGTAAGAAAACATGGGAGCGGAGGACAGGAAAGGAGTGTAAGAGAAGTACCAAAAAGTATTTGTGTGTACCATTTATGAGGGATCTGTGTTCAACAGTTTTGCTGGCCTCGAGCAAACTGGCCTCGAGATATGGGGGAAGGCAGTGCGAGTGTCACAGGAAAATGGGAAGTGGCACTGTTTGCTGTGACACCCACATACTAAGAAAGCATTACCTTTATGTACTACCATTTTTATCTTCCTGTAACTGCTGTCATCAATCTACATAGATTTAGAGGGCTATATTCAGTCATTGTCAAAGCGCTCAAGATAATACTATGTACTGAACGCTGTGCTCTGTCCATTCGGGTATTCCTACAGGGACCTTGACAATTTTAAACCTCAGTGGAACCAGTGTAAATGTATGGCGTGATAACTGTTACCAACAGTTACATTTATTTGGTGTCATTTGCAGCCAGATTAATGAGTTCACCACTGCAGTTCTGCTGTGTGTGACTTCCAGTGACRTCTAATGGTCAGAAATGCATTTTCTACAGTTATCTTGGAGATGCTCCTTTTGTTAATTTTCTTTAACCTGTCCTGCCCTGTAAATGACTGAGAGATTTAACTCTTCTTTTTCCAACCCACTTTGAAGTTCTCTGGCAGAAGAAACAGAATTTGTTTCTTATCTTGCAAAATACCAATCTAATTTGAATTATTTTGTTGTTTGGGGTTTTTTTTTTTCTTTCCCATTTCTTCTCCAGAAGACAGACCACAGTAGTGTCCAGAAATCAGATATATGAAGTGGTACTATTTATGTTCTTGCTTCCAATTCATAACAAGTTTCTTAACACTAATTCATAAGGCTAATTCAGTGTGCGTAGTCACAGTCAAATTGGTTCTGAACAAACCCCTTCAAGCATTGGTAGCAGTGTAACAGCATTAATCTCCAAATGAACTGATATGGTTGAGGGTTAGCTCAAAAATCTGTCTGATGCGGTACTGTGCTGTGTACTCTTTGAATAATAGAGGGACTCAGCCGTGTATGTAATGGTCAAGCAGTGCAGATTATGGACTGCAAACCAAACCTGTCATAGGATCTTGCGTTAGCTAAGAAAAAGATGAAGAATCYTTGAGTGGCATGTTAGAGTACTACGTGCTATCTGTCCAGTTCAAATATCACCTCATTTGCCTGTGCGTGACTGTGTGGTGAGACCCTAACCTGCAACAATATTCATGTTGTAGGATAAAGGGAAATGGAGGTGTTTAGCTTGGTTTAAAGCCAGAATTTACTGCTGCGTAAATACAGCCCTTCTGTGGGTGTCCGAAATCAGTAAGCAACCTCTGTGGTGTGGTTTGTGTTGGTTTTGGGTTTTTTTTTTTTTGTGGGTCAGTGGTGGGTTTTTTGGCTAGAGCTCTCTGGATTTAAATACCTAACAGTACTCTTGTGAAAAGCTCATTTGCAGGCACAGCTTTTAACAAATTAAAGAAAAAATGGGGGGGGGAGGGGACAAGAAAAGAGGGAGAGGGAATTCCAGAAGGAGGAGACAACCCAAAATGAAGACTTGAATAAAAATTAAAAAAAAAAAAGCATAGGTACGCTGTAATTGAAAAAACTTTGGTGACAATGCACTTCAGCTGAACTGAAATGCATCATGAAATAGTGCCAGTTTTGCTCTGACTAGTTGTGAAATCAATTCCTCTTCAAAGGAAAATCAGATAAAATTTGAAGTGATAGTATTTTTAGTTGAACATTGACTTGTTTTTGTTTTGAACTACTTATATTTGCGCATCTGTGTGTAAACACACAATACAATCAGAAAAAGTTATCAAAAGCAAAAAACTTTGGTCAACTTGAAATTCTAAAAAGGGAATTTCTGTCTTCCACAGCTATAGTCACGAACATTACTTCAAAATGAAGAGTTGAAATTAATACTTAAAAGCTAGGACAAAAGTAACAGAGTGATTAATGGCATGACGATGGCCACGCTGGGTCTCTTGAGCCCAGTATCCTGCCTCTGACAGGTGCCAGCAGCGGATGTTTGGACAAAAGGCAGAATGAGCGAAGCGTACAGTGATGTTTCCACTGAATGTACTTGAAGCTACAGAGACTTGTAATTTAGGAGCTTCCTAACTGCCTGCTTGGAGGCTAGTCATTGCTTTGCCATGGAGTAATAAAAAGATGTTCTGGAATCTGAGTCTGTAAAGTATTACAAACTGGTTCAGATTAGTTTTGTTAGATCACCTCCTGCCCAGCAGAGCAGAGGAAATACCACAATATTCATCCTGCACACAAGCGCATGTGTGAAGCAAGTTTTGTCATTTGCCAAAATTACTTCTTGGGGGGGGGGGGGAGACAATTTACCCCCCTCCCCGCCACCACCAAAGCCAGCATTATTTTGAAAATTCTTTAATGTGTACAGCTATTCCTTACTGGGAGGAGTAATAGCTTATTACTAGATCCATGTATGTTCTCTMGTCCTTGTCAGGAAAGATGGGGTCTCTTCACCCTGGTTAAAAATAGACCATTTGGAATCTTAAAATTTCCTTTATTCAGTCTGGCTGCAGATTAGCCATCAACAATTGTTGGACGTATAAATTGGGAACATTATAAGCAAACCGTGGGAAATTATCCAGAAATAGCAAAATAGAGGAAGCCTGAACGCTGGAGTGTTTAACACTAACAGAAATTAGGAGTTTTCTTTGTGACAGGCTTTCCTGAACCAACAGTTATGAATGTGTGGACTTTGATGGTGAGAACAGAGGAAATACTTGGTTGGGAGTTTGTCTTATACACGTCCCAGTAGGTTAAATGGCAATGAGTTGTTTCACACGTTTAGTTAAACTGATGAAATGTTATGTTACTATATCCCACATACCCAAATAACTGACAAAATTTGGGAAAGTCAAAACATTTTTCTTTAACTGAAAATATAGCAGTGTCCATATATTTCTATTAACTACATTTTAATATATTGCATCATGTAAAAATGGGTATATTGACTTTTCATCTGACTGTAAAGTAAATATATCTGAAAAATTTTGAGACTGAAGTTGAATTGCATGCCTCTGAACTGYATGCTTGCTCGGGTTTGTCACCTCAGGAGATCAACATTGAGAGCTCTTTTTCAGTCGTCTTCAGGCAGATCAGCCTTCTGCCTTCTGTGTGGTGTTTGGGGGGGTTGTTTTTTTGTGGGTTTTTTTTTTTTTTTTGGTTATAGGTTAATTACTTACTCCTTAAGGAGGTGAAGGGAAACCTCTGATTTCATAATTTTATGCATTTGACATACTCTCTTCCTATTCTGAAGTTTCCCTTGCTTAGATTTTCGTTTTATAGTTATTGGTCTGCTGTTTTTGTTTTCACGTTCATAGACTGGGAATAAAAATAGAGGTTGGCTTAATGAATCGCAAGAAATGCATGTATTCCCCTTTCATAAGACAAGGGAAATTTCTTGTCAATGTTAGGGAAAAGCAGCAAGATGCAAACTTCTACAAGAAGAAATAGTAGTACTGACACAACTGAGTTCAGAATTGAGAATCTTTACTGTGGTGTATTCACAGTGATTTTTTTCAAATTTAATAGATTAGAGCTGAGGAAGAGACTGAAAAAAAATTCTAACTTTGTATGGATTCATGTCATTTTACAGTGACATACCATTTCCAGGGCTAAATAATAAAAATGCTATAGGTCRTTATAATTACTCATATAGAATTGATTTAAAAATTAACAAGGAGGCTTCCACATCCATGTTAAATATAAAATAGATAGGAAAAAAAAAAAGCTGAGCTTGAAGTAGCATCATTTCAATACAGTGAAAAATATTGCTTGTTCCTGATGGTCTTTTTACAGACAAAATGACTTAAATCAAAGGCGATCTATGCAGATCTATGCAATTTTAACTGTCATCTAACTTTTTTAGGTTACTTTTAAAAACATCAGAGTAAAAGGATGTCTGTGTATGGGGAGAACAGAATACCTGAAATACGGCCTTTTGTTCACAATTGTAATAGTTTAGCTTTGAAAAAAGAGAAGGTGTGAGGAGGAGAGAGAACATGCTAAGCAGTAAAAATAAACAGGAGAACAAGTTGAGCTGTATGAAATTCCAAATTTTGATTTGCAGAGTTTCTGCTACGGAATTCGTCTTCTACAGATAGATGAGTAATGAGAGGCTGGTCAGTCCACTGAATATTTAAATATTGATTTTTTTTGCTTTTGAGTAACATCAGAGAATTATATAGGCTCAGTTGTATGCCCATAGACCACCAAAACTTCCCTACAGAATGCTGTCGTTACAGGTGGTTAATTAAGAATGGTTAATTAAGGTTTTACCTCAGAAAATTTCTGCCAGTTATTTCAGCTCACCTATCTAGACTTGGGTGACCAGAGGGAGTTCCTTTAGAATAGTTAATTATCGCCTGTTTTTAGTTTTTGCTAAAAAGAACAGGAAGGTTTTCATGTTCTTGAAGTCACTGGCTTCCGTTCAGGGTTTTCTTCTCATTCCCACATTATTACATGTTGGTTCTTGACAATTGATTATTAACATATATTTGGATTACATATAAGATTAAACTGAAATGATCATACCAATGTATCTGAAAATCCTGTAAAAAGTTAATTTTGCAGTTAATGCTATTAATATGAATTTTCTTTGACTTACTTCTTCTGTTTTGTATTTAATGTGCATGCTAGAGGCCTTCCATTTTATTTATAAAACTAATTTCTTTAACCTTGTTTTATCTGGAGCGGGAAATCGGCTTTTAATGAGTCCTCAGTCCAGGTTTGAATGCCCTGACTTTTGTTCTGCCTTTATCAGTTATCTCATTACATTTTTTCCCATCCTTACACCTCTGTCTCCTCAAAAAAACATTACCTTACACTCACACAAATATGTGTGTTTTCATACTCATGAAAACTGTTTTTTCCCAGACCTATGATTCCCCTCTCCAGGTTACTGTAGGATTAAATTGAATGTTTTCTAAAGCCTTTACTATGGCACTGTGTTCCAAACGTGGCTATAAATCATGAAATGCAGTGCTTTGAAACTAAATCCAGAAATACCCACCAAATACTGCAGTATTTTTGATTTAAAAGATGTAATTAAGTAGAGGTGCCTAACGATAGTGCYGTTGTAGAAGGACAGAGTGAGCGGCCAGTGGCAGGGAACCGCTTGCGTGCAGCGGGGAGTGTCGGGGCTGCCTGGGCTGTGGGTGAAAGGCAAGTGCAAGGCAGAGAGGAGGCTCCCGGAAATGGAGGAGCTTGCGCAGAACGTCTTGAAATTTGGGTATTCTCAGCACTGAAGTGAAGTTGGCCATAACGTGTACCTGCAGATAACCACAGGGCTTAAATGGAATTAGGCCGTTATCCTCTTTTTCTTTATAACTACATTTGATACGAGAGCTTTACTGCACCTGGAATCCAAGATAGGATGGGAGTCTTTTGATGTCTCCCCGGCTGATCTTTGCTAGGTGCTGCAGTAATACTGTGTGTGTTCCTTGTCTGTGACGTACGGAAAAATATGCAGATCAAAAACTACCACTCTCTGCGACACTGATATGATTTTATTATTTATTTAATATTGCAGACAGCTTAATTTGCACTTTTTTTCTCCAAGTTAAGCAATTAAAAATCTAAAAACTGTTTGTTTGCTTTTTCAAAACCTGCATATTTTAAGTCTTTCATATTGTGGTGAGTAAGAAATACTGTCACGAGTGATAATGTAGACAGGAGCTAATAATATTGCTGTGAATGGGCATCTTTGAAATAGTTCCAAACACACGGAAAATAATTTGGAGTTTAAAACAAACCTTGCAATTACTTGTATCCAATAATGATGGTTAAATTCTAGCTGTTTATCCTGGAGTTGTTTGAAAATGTTACTAAAATGCAGAAATTGCTTTTTTCAAAATTTAAAACTTTGAGTATTCTGAAATACTGGGAGATTTTGTGTTAATATTTTAATGGCATTTCATCTTGTGTAATTCTGGTATTCTGTTTTGCCATTATGAATTTTTTTATTTTAATTGTGTGATATGTTTACAACATGTAAAATGTTAAAATATAATAATTAAAAGAAGCTCCTTATTATTAGAAAAACAGAACTTAGTACAGTTTTAAATGTTTTGTCATCTTTTCAGCATCTCGTTTTCCTTTATCACGTATAGCATGCTGGGGGGCATGATACTTTTCAGATGGTACTGACAATAGCTGTCCTCAGACTTAAAAACTGAACTATTTTGCTTTTAAATCATACTAAGAAATGATATAAGATTATAAGAACTAATAATGCCAAGTGAAAATTGTCTAAATAGAAAAATATGTATTTTACATATTTGCATCTTTTATGGAAAAGTTGAAAATCTTTTATTCACAAAGAGAAGCAATAATCTGCTGCAAACCAGAGGTTCTAAGGGTGTGTTTCCAGCTTTGTGTGACTGTATTTCTTAGAGAAAATCAGTGTAATCAGTCATACAGATGCAGCTCCTAGCACTGTTCTTTGTCTGTGTTTCCAGGTTTATGTATGCATAATAGTCCTTTACAGTCTGTACAACAGACTGTTGTTATAGTCTGATTATATGTGAAAGAGGGGAGTGTATGCTGAGTACTACATTTCTTCATAATTTTGAATAATTAGCTCTCTTATTTATTAACCAGGCAGTACTGTATTGCTTTAGAAGCTCATGGAATGAGCTCTGTGGGTGATGGGTGAATGCTTGCTACTCACAGAGGAAAATGTTTTATTCATGTCTGTTACTTCTCAGTTTTCTTTCATAAGCACTAGTAGAAAATAGAACTGAGAAGTTATTCAGTCTGGATTGCCTGTGATCAGAAACGATTCTGGGATTAATCAGCTCAATTGCCTACAGTTTTCCCTGTTTTATTGGACCTGACAGAGGAATACTGACACTCGGTTTCAATTACACTTCCCAGTTAATCAACACAAGTACCATAAGATCAGGCATTCTATCTAGATGTAGACTGTATAATTATTCACTTTGAGATGTTAACCTTCTAATTTTTGCGCCCTTCAAAAATGCTATAAGGGAGGAAGTACTTCTAAAATTGATGAGTGAAAGAACACTTCGTGTACTTTTTTTGTTCTTTTTTCTTTTCCTCTTCTACTTTTGTCCTTCCTCAGATTCCAGGCTGTTTCCTAAGTTCTTTTTTGTCTCTACAACAACTGTCAAAATTTCCAGCTCTGGATAGCTTGTGTCAGCACAGATTTTCCTAGCTCCTGCTAAGGCTTCATTTTCTGTTTTTCAGGTCCATCTCTCTTTGCAGGGTGTTCTTCTCCCTTCTTTGCGAAGGCAAACTCAGACCTTTGTACATTTGGTCAGAACAAATCGGCACTTAACTGGGATAGATTCTTCATTCATTGCTGTTTTTGAAGGCAGATAATGTGCAAAACAGTGAGCAATATTTCTTGAAGACTGCCGAGCCCATTGAGTTATGTACAGCAAAAGCTGGCAGACAACATTTGGTAGCTACAGCTAATTAGGTGTAACAGAGTTTGAAAGGGGATGTGTGAGAATTTAACCAAGTGTGGTGGAAAACCAAAGACAGGATGATGCAACACATGTGTGAAAGAATTTTAAATGACTAAAAATTAACGATTAATGGAAGGGAGAAAAGAAATGTGGATTTACTGAACTGGATTTGTGGCTGAAGTTGTTTTACCTAAACCTGTACTGATTCTTTATGTAGATCACAGAATCACAGAATCACAGAATCAC